>NC_046660.1:146470555-146494198 GCF_010883055.1 Belonocnema kinseyi
ACCCTCTTCTTAAAATGGTCAGGAATCACGAAGAAGTGGGCAAAGGAGCATTTCTGTACAAAGCAGCCGAGGCGGCTGCTGAAACACTCGGACTTGACTTCATTATTAGGGGTGAGCAAAATGCATCAAATCTAATCTATCTCGAGTACTCATTCCTGAAAGCCCGGATTAAGAATGCACAAGAGAAAAACTTTCACGAACAGCTCCTCGATAAGAGGATGCACGGAATCTTCCACAGAAATGTGGAGAATCAGTTAATGTCGTGTGAGCTAGCTTTTGCTTTCCTTGAAGCACCGAGATTGAAGTCTGGCACGGAGAGTTTCATCTTTGCATGTAAAGACGGTGTCATTTCCACCTTAACATACCGTCGCCACATTTTGAGCCAAGACATTCCCGATGATAGCTGCAGGGCGTGCCATGCACACTCCGAGCATTTAGCTCACATATTATGGTTCATCTTGACATGGTTCTTCTTGACTTCGAGAAACGAACCATGTTCGTTATCGAATTTTCGTCACCAGCTGACAAAAGCATCATAACTCGCTCCGTGTTCTTAGGGTGCACGAGGCTTTGGCTGGATTGTCGTATTGATTCCTATACAGACTGGAACCACCTATTTCTATTCTACCTATGTAGAATGCGTATGAATCACAGTTTTCTAAAAAAAATTTAATTGCAAAAATGGCAGTCATAGAACGAAAATTGACGAAAAAAATCGGCCTTAATTTTGCAATAACTTTGTTCTTTATTATTAATTTTTCATAAGCCGAGGTTCATCCTCATATAAACTTAATTTTCTTTAATTTAAACTTTGAATGAAGTCAATCGGATAAAAATTCGATGACCTACGAATCCAGCCAACTTAAAAAGCACGGTTTTGAGAAAAACGCATGAAGTTTTAGCTTGTAAAAGTATAATTTTTTCCTTACTTACAGCTGTTTAGAGCTAATCTGCTATTCCTGGAGATTAAAAGCACTGATTTTGCTGACTTCCAATAAGAGTAAGCCGGAGTGTTGAAAGAAAAAGACATAACCTGTCGGCGCGCACCTTTCCTAACTATATTTCAAGGTCAAATTTCATGCTAGAACATATGCCGCTAGGTTTTAACCCATATTACTATAAGAAGCGATAATATTTGTTATTAAATTTGTAATAACTCTCTCTTCCATCCCATCTTTTGCAAATTTAGAAGAAATAAAAATTTTTGTGGGCAACATGTGTGTGCTGTAAGATGGTTTTGGAGGAAGAGCTTTGATGCTATTTGATGCTATAACTTTGGAAATGTATTGATCATGTGTATAGGAAGATTTTTAGCAAAAAAAGTAGATTTTTGTATCAGCTGGACCAGGCTCCACCCTTTAGATGGTCCGTCATCTTAGGCCTATTTTCGGCTGCATTTTGGTGGTTCATTCCTATATATTCTAGCCAACAATCCAGGTAGATAGAGTTGCTACAGCAAGCTTAAATGGATTGGCTGCAGGAGTAATAACGAAGTTCACATTTATGAGCTTGAAGTACAAAAAAATGTTTGTTTTCAATTTTTAAATAAGGGAATTGAAAGTTACAAAATCAGAATTTGCGAATCTATACGATTACAAGTGCTATAATCGGATCGGTTTATTCGATTCGAACGTTCCGTCGATCGAATGTCGAAAAATCGAAATCCAATACTGCCTTCGAATCGGTTTTTCGATTTGATTTACCCATGCCTAAGATTGAATCGGTGATTTACTTTTTTACACACTTTCTTTCAATTAGGTGACCATAGTTTATCAATAAACCGAAATGAGTCGTTGGTGAAAATTAATAAATTGATCGGAAAGCAAAATGTGAAAAAAGATTAGAGAATTATGAAATATAATTTTTCTTTATTTGATTAACTTTTGGAATTCGTAACTATATATATGTCTACAAAATAAAGATTTTTTAAATATTAAATAAATATGGTTCGAATTTTTGTAGTACGCATTATTTTCACAAGTGACACACTCAATCAAATAAAAGTAAGTTTCAGCAATTAAGAAGTCCGTACGTCTGATTTAAAATATGCGTATTCATAAAGCAGTTCTACGAATGTAAATTAATAAGAACTCTACTCAGAACAAGTAATCTTTTGTTCACCCATGACTATTGGAAATACTCCCAAAATAAATCATAATGACTTACACTATACGATTCGTTAACTCTTACTCATTCAGATTTAGAGTCTGTATGATATTTATTGCAGAAATATTAATTCTTTATGCATTTCTAAAACATTTAAACAATAAAGGCGTTTTGAAATATGAAAAGAAAACCAAGGAAAAATTTTTAATCATCATTCTATACTATAGCTGCATCGGTTTTATTGCAATTTCAATATTAGCCGTCAACTTGTTGAATTTAAATTATTTATAATGTTTATTGTTATTTATCACGGAATTTTGAATCTCTTTAAGATTTGCAATGTAGTAAGAAAGTGTTCGTTGACAGGAGTGTTTTACGGAGTTTGTGTGTGAGCGAAGTGTTAGGGTGGAACCCAGGAGGTAAGCAAGGGTGTTCCGGATGAGCTAAAAAGTAAAAAAATAATGTTTAGCGCGGAGGTAAGGCAGGGTTTACTGAAATAGAGAAAGTGACTTAGGTTGACAAGGATTTAGGGGAAGTTGTGGGCAGGAGTTTTGGGCTTTCGAGCAGGTCGAGTGGTTCTCGTATGGTTAGGGGAGGTTAAGGGAGGTAAAATGGTGTCTAAAAGGGCTGATGAGGGAGAATAAAGTAAATGAAATGAAAATATAAGGCGATAGGCGGAAAAAGAGAACAGAGAAAGGAGTTCTTATACAAAATCAAAAAAAGAGTAGTAAAAATGACGATGATTACATCGGCCCCTTTAAAATGATCGCAGTTAAAGAAAAAACAACGTTATAATACAAAAGAATTTAGTAACAGAAGCCATACACACAAACTAAATATATATTATCTTACAGAATGCGAGGATTCTAATTAAACGAAAGAGTTTTCACAAACGAAACTTCGTACAGTATTACGGGAATACATAAGAGTCCAGGACTATTTTGGGAACGAATGAGCGAAGTAAAAACTTATAACATGATGTGGAAGAAGATTTCCTACACTGACCTCCGATTTTGGATACAACAACAAAAGGTGCTCTTCTCCAGCTTGAACCAGTTAACAGGCTTTTGCAACCATCTAGGATCAGCATGTACTTCCATCGACGATATCGAGGCAACTAGAGCACATATTACGGCACTAAACCAAGGAAAAGGACAACTCAACGAACTGTTTAATGGCGAAACTCGATTCAAATGTGCACATTTTGAATTTTTAGGTTCGGTAGTCGGGATTTTAGATGAAAACGATTCTGCCTACTACGAAAGCAGATCTGACACATCAGGGTTTACGACTCCTCGAGATAATCGAAAAAGCCGAGGAACTCGGGAAAGTACGCAGAATGAAAAATCGGATCAACCGTACCGAAACAGGCATTACTTATACGGGAGCATTTACATTTTTAGGCACTATATTATGGTTTTTATCGCCTCGTTATGCGCTTGGTAGGATGCTCTGTTTATTCTGTTCCAGACAAACGTCGACATTTTATTAGAAAAATATCAATAGAGATGTACAGCCTAAGCCCAAAGTCTAACAAAAGTGTAAGATCTTAATTAAAGAAACTATATTATAAATCTATTGTTTAAAAAAGCGATACACTTTTCCATCAGAAGACTATTATAAAATGGTGCGGGTGCTAATCTGAAAAACTGTACCCGATCCCAGCACCTCCAAGAGCGCCGATAATAAGGACGATTATTTCAACATAATAGCTAGTGCCGAAAATTCGATAACCGTAAGAGTGACAGGGATGATAATAAAGCACTCTTCGTGTCGCATTATGCCTTTGGATGTAGGTCGTTCCCGCATGAGTTGGACAACTAGATAGTATGTGAGCTAAATGCTCGGGGCGTGCTTAGTGGTAGATTATCCAGGTAGATCAGAAATATGACTTTTTTATCGACTCAATGTTTTAAGAAATCAAGTTTTAGTATCCCGATGAAACTACCCTTATCGCAAAATTCGTCTGAATTTGATTAGTGGTAGACTATGTACCTTTCTGGACAACTGCATTAGGGAAACTCATACGAGTTCAACGTTATGTTCAACGACTCAATGCTGCAAATGATCAAGTTTTATTAAGCCTAAAAAACTGCCCTTATCGTGAAGTTAATCTTAATTTTATTGGTATTATATGACAATTTTGTACAGAACGGGATGCATTTTTTTCTAATGTGATTTGACAAATAGTTCTCATAGATAAAAGATCAAAGATAAAACACAGATAAAAGCCAAAATGTATTTTACAACATACATGTAGATCCCCAGCATCCCTATTCACAAAAGTGCTTTTTAGAATTTCAAAACCATTTCAACTTATCTTTAAAAATAGTTTTAATAACTATTTCAAAAAATTATTTTAGAAAAAGTCTGCTCTCAAAAAATTTTCAACCGTTCTGGACATTTAGATTTTGTTGAAAAATAATTATGCTTAAAAGTGCCATGTTACTATTTTATAAGTAAGTTCCATTTATGTATATATCGACTTTTTCAATACGTGTTTTCATTACAGGGTGTTTCTTTTATATAGAAGGGTTAATTTAACAAAACCGATGTATATGACATTGGAAAATAAAGAAAGAGCACGAAAATTAAGAGCACAATTTCAACAGTTAATGTATACAATTTTTGACATCAGTCTGCATCAGTCATAATTTTGCTCCCCATTTATGCTTTAAAAATACCGTGTTAATATTTTATAAGTATTTTCCTTTTAGATAGTTTTCTTTTTTTAAATACGTTTTTGCAGCACAGGGGGTTGCTTTCTAAAATAAGGTTTGATTTTACAAAAATTCTTATATCACGTTGGCAAATAAAACATAGAAAAAAATGCTAGCCTAGTCATTATTTAAATACTCTTTTTCATCACACGTGGTAATTTTTAAAAATAAGGTTTGATTTTACAAAAGCGATTCGTAGCCCATTGTAAAACCGCTGAGTTTTCTGACCTGATTAATTAAATAAAGGAGACTGTAAATAAAGAAATAACTAAAAATAAAAAACTAAGAATCGAACTATATTTTTAAAGAATGTACAGTGAAAAAATATTTATACTGATATTAGGAAGTGCTTCCAAAATATTAAAAACATATCAATTTCTATTTTCCCTGACAGCTGCTTCATTTCCCTGACTTCCCTGTCATGTGGCTACCCTGTTATTTAAACAAATAAAATTTGTTGCAACAAATTCCATTTGTTTAAATAATAACCACTTAATGAACTAATATTAATACCTATTCCACTAGAATAATTTGTTTAAATAATAACCAATTAATGAACGAATATTAATAAATATTCCAATAACTAATAGAAATATTTTTTAGGGTGGGAAAACGATATTTCGAAAAAAAATATTTAAATAAATTTCATGTGTTTAAATAATTAAAAATGAATTAACCAATGATAATAAATATTCCACTAGGCCAATATTAATATTTTTTAGTACAAAAAAACAAGAATACATTCTTCAAAAGATCGATTTCATGAAGAATTGACATTTTTGGTTTTAAGGGTAGTTGTCAGGTACTCGCAAGGGTGTGTTAGGGGTGTCAAACCCAAATGTCTGATAGATGAAATTCTTCGTTGGACAATTTTCTATAGGCCCCCATACATTTTTTCGGATTTGGAATAAAATGGGGATCGTTTCCTTCTAGCATATAAAAAAATTTTGCCTGCATTTTTGGACCACCCTAATGCCCATTCCACAAGTTCGGTCCCTCCATATTTTCATACTTCATTTGGAATCTCATCTATACCAGTTTCCGTTCCATCCTTCATTATTCCTAACACCTTGACTATTTCTTCCCTTGTTATGTCCTCTTCCTTATTTCTATACCATATTTCCCTCCCTTCATAACTTTTCTCTCTACTCCTCCTAGCAAATGCAAAAAATATTCTTTCCATTTTACCATTTCAAAATCCTGGTTTACTCTTTGTCTTCTCTATTTACTATCTTCCATATCTCTTCTTCGGTCCTAGCCTTCTCTGCCTCTTCCTCAAACCTTTCTAATAATTTTATAAAACTAAACTCTTTCATGTATTTTTATAAAATTGTAATGGATTTGAAAGGATTTTAAAGGAGATCATTTAAAATTTTCCGTTTTAGCATTTTTAGAATGCAGGACATTTAAACAGATATCTAAATTAAAATAACAATTATTTTTCAAGATTTCACGTTAATCATGATAAGTTCTAACTAATTATCGATCTATTCGTATAATTTGAAAGTATTTCGAAGAATTTTAAAAGATTTATCTCTCTAATTAGTCCAAGAGCAAAACCCCCTTGTACTGACTTTCATGAAAATGTACCAAATTAATTAAACTTTTCCAAATTTAAGTCAAATTTTTTATTTTTAACTTGATATTTGTGCTTTATGGCTCAAAAACATTCCTCCTACACTCCAGTCGCGGTACTGCGAACATTCTGTGACTCGAAAACCCCCCTCGTACTGACTTTCATGAAAATCTACCAAATTAATAACATTTTTCAAAAATTTCCAAATTTTAGTCAAATTTTTTCTTTTTTTTTCTTAAATAATAGATTTAATGGTTTCACGATGATTCATTTTGATGAAAATAGATATTTCGGGCTTCAGTCGTATAAAAAACTAAGAATTTTGCCGACGTTTCGTGAACATTGCAGTTCACTTCTTCAGGGCTGACCTGAAACTGAGGTATCAAGTTATGTTGATTTTATGTTTACTCTCTACGGTGCCTGTGATTGGCCAAAGCGCCCCAAAGTGGGGACTGGTTGAACCTGATTGGCAAATCCATTCTTTTTATTTAAATAACCCGGAAGGACGAAAAGCCAAATCGGATTGGTATCATATCCATTATCCCTATTGATGTTATTAGGATGTTTTAACATTTCGATTGCTTCTCTATGTTTTCTTGGAAAGATGTTGTGTGGTTTTGCAATGACTGTTGTTCTGACAAATAAAATGTTATCTCCTGTTTCGATATGATGTTCAACTAGTGTTGATTGCGTGAAATATTTTAGCCTGACTTTACTCTCATGTTCCTTTATACGTTGGCTCACCGCTCTCCCGGTTTCTCCAATATAAACTTTGCCACAAGAACAAGGTATATAAAACAAGTATATAAAAATATACTCCTGGATCACTTAGGGGTGCCATTTTTAGGGCTATTTAATAGTTGTCCTATTTTCGCAGGTGGTTTAAATATGATTTGGACGTTGCGTTTGTGGAGAATTCTTCCAATATTTTCTGTGACACCTTGGATGTAGGGTAGGGTGGTGGTCGTTTTTCTCTCTTTCTTTCGTAGGTTGTCTTGTATTGTTTTTTTTTGAGTGTATTTTCTTATTGCTTTATCACTTTGTTTGTTTGTGTAATCGTTCTGTATTAGGATTTGTTTAACGTTTTGTAACTCCTTTTGTAAGTTATCTCTATCTGTTATGGAGACAGCTCTGTGTACAAGGGAGTTGATGACAGATTGTTTTTGAGATGGGTGATGGTGGAAGTAGGCATTTAGGTATCTGTTTGTGTGTGTGTGGATTTTCTGTAAAATTCATGTCCTAATGTGTTATCAGATCATTTGTAAGATAATAGTCCAAGAAATGCAATTTTCCGTTTTGTTCTATTTCCATCGGGAACTAGTATTAGGATGTAGATTGATGAAATCGAAAAAATATATTTAGTTCTTCTCGTCCATGTCGCCAGATGACAAAAGTGTCATCAACGTAACGAAACCAACACTCCGGTTTAAGCTTGGCTTGGTTGAATATTTTAGTTTCTAAATGTTCCATAAAGAGATTGGCAAGTGAGATTGGGGATCCCATTGCTGCCCCTGAGGTTTGTTTGTAGAATTGGTTATTGAACGAGAAGTAAGTATTATTGAGGCAGTGTTCGATAAAAGGTACGAGCTCGGAAGGAAAGTTTGTAAAAGATTTTATAATATCAATTGTGTCAGAGATTGGTACTTTCGTGAAGAGATATACTATGACGAAACTCACTACGATGCCCTGGGGTTGAATGTGAATCTGTTGTATCTTTTTGATAAAGTCAAATGAGTTTTGGACGTGAGTGATGGAGTTTCCTGTAAAAGGATGTACTTTTTTTTAGCGAGGAAGTGTGCTAGGTTGTAAGTTGATGGGTTTATTGCGCTGAAGATCAGTCTGAGCGGTTTCCTTTTTAACTCTAAATTTGCGTTCTGTAATTCGAAAACCCTTGTCGTATTGATTTTAATGAAAATCTACCAAATAATTTTTAAAATTCTAAAATTTTATTCAAATTTCTAAACTTTTGAAGTTTGCCCTCAAATGTGTGTCCTGTGCCCTCAAAAAAATCCCTCCCACTAACTTCCATGTGAATCTGCATTTTACCAATGTAATTCTAGAAACCTTTAAAGTTGAACCCAGGATTAACAGGTTCCTTAAAGGTCCGGGTCCGGACCCGTACCCCTTAATTTCTTAAGGGTACGCCTCCGAACCCGGACCTTTCAAATTCCTAAGGTCAAAAATCCGGACCCCCACCATTTCAGTTCTTAAAGGTCCGGGTCGGGACACATAACCTTTAATTTCTTAAATGTACGGGTCAGAACCCGGACCCTTAAGAACTCAAAGGAATTTAGAATATAAAAGGTTCGGACCCGGACCTGCGCCCTTAATAATATGAAGCGTACGGATCCGGAACCGTACCATTTAAGTTCTTAAGGTTCCGGATGCGGACCCAAACCTTTTAAATTATTGAAGGTCCGAAGGTACGAAATCTGTTCATTGCGGACGCTGTAAACTTTTAAAAAGTTGAACTTATCTACTAAAGGATTTATATTTGGAAACACATTTGGACCGTGTAACTTTAACTTTTGAGTAGAAACAGCATCAATCAACAAATCGCTGAGGCCTTATGCAAGCAAGATGATTTAAGGAAGCGAAAAGGGAAGTCGCACTTTGACGAAACAATAGGAACAGGGAAAGTGTTCTTCGGTAGAGATAACATGGAACAAAGTCCGCCGCGAGACAGCTCCTCTTCTCGCCACTACTCTTGTCTTCTTCTTTATTCATAATGTGTCCCCTAAGGGTTTACATGACCTCCATTTCTTACAATCCCTTACATATATTTTTTTAAATCTTATCCTTACCATATACAATAATTAACAACTATTTACATACAGTCTTATATTTAGTTCTTTATCTCTATTTCCTGTGATAGCGCAATTTAGGGCTTATTAGCAAACGAGTGATGGAGGAAATGAAAACAAAAGTGCAAGCGAGAGAGAGCATGAGAACGCAAACGTAACTTAGTCTGCATATACTATTACATAAGCAGTACTTACAATCTGTAAGCTTCTAATCTAAGCGACTTCCGTTTCCTTTTTTCTTTCACTTTTTTATGCCTACAATTTCCCGTTATTTTAACATGCATTCTTTCATTCTCTCCTCTAGCACCCTCCAACTCCTTTATCCATTCCCCTCCTAATCCATACTCCCCTAGAATCCTAACCACATTCTCTTGCCAGCTTCCTTTATCTTCCATTCCTCTCCTACATCCTTCCCATACATGCTCCTATGTTTCCTCCTTCCATTCACATATTATACACATTCTGTTCTCTTCTTTTTCCCAGTACATCCTCTCCCTTACCCCATTTCCAAGTTTAAATCTTGCTATTCTGATCCACCTTCTCTCTCCCCATCCCTTTTCTAAATACTTTGGCACCCCTTCCTTTTTTATTATCTTATACTATTTATTGTATTTTATTCCTCAATCGCCCCCCATCTTTCTATTAATTGTCTTTCCCTCTCCCTTTTTTTTTTCCTCATAGTTTACTCCAGTCCCGTCTTCTATTTCTCTCTGATTAAAGAACTCCCTCCTTTCTTCTTCCCATCTCGTCAATTCGATCGCCCGTCCTCTCCTCTCTTCTACCTCCATCAAACTCTTTCTCGCCAACTCCCCTACCTTTCCCTCCCTAAGCTTCGTCTCAAATTTCCATGCCCTCTTTCCCGCTCTAATACTTAACTTATCCCTTTGCGCTTTCTCCCTCACCATATACCCTGGCGTCCTCCAGGCTACCCCTAGTGTTCATTCTATATACCTTTCTTGTACACTCTCAATATCTTTCCTTTCTTTCCACCCCCATAGCTCTGCTGTCATAGCTCTGCCATACCAGCGTATCGAATAACCAGATTCTCCTTGTCCAATTTTTTTTAACCTTCTTTTTCCTAATCTCCATATCTGTTTCATTACCCTTGCTGCTTTCTTTATCCTTTTCTTATATGAGCTCTATAATCTTCATTAGTTTGCAAGATATATCCCAAATATTTAAACTCTTTTACTTCTTTTAACTTTATTCCCTTTCATCTGCCCGTCCACTCTTTCTTCCTTCCACCTCCTTTTCTAAACCTCATTATCTTCGTCTTTTCTACATTAAAATTCAACTTTTTTCCATCTAAATATTTCTCTCATCCTTTGATTAAACCAGCCATCCCTTCATCGTCCTCTGCCATCAACACTATGTCCTCTGCGTATGCCAGTGTATATATCTTTTCCTATCCTAACTCCTCCCCAAGCTTTTCTCCTCATTTCTTCTAAACTCTTTTTTCATCATAACTTTTTCTATTTCGTCTTGGTCTAATGAGTCAAACGCCGCCTTTAAGTCCACGAACATTGCTATCATTGCCCCTTTTTCGCTTTTAATCCTCTTATTTACTAGGTAGTTCAGAATATATATGTTTTACATTATCCCCATTCCTTTTCTTCTCTTTCTTCATCCCAATCCCACCATACGCCGCCTATCTGCATTCTCCCATACTTAACCCATCTTCACTTTCCCCTTTTTTCTTTCCTCTAGCGCTATTTTCCTTAATTTATATTGCATCTTCCTTTCTTCAATCCTTTTTAGTGCTTCGTCCACCCCTTCCTTCAGCTCCTTCCCTTCTAATCGTGTACCCTTTATCACTATGTTTCTTTTTCTTTCTCTCTTTCCTTTATATTCCTTGTTCCTTTTTTCTCAGCCTTTCCTTCTCCCTATTACTTCTTCCCATTTCCTAATTTCTCTCTTGAGCTCGGCCATTTCCCGCCTTATTTCTTTATTTCCTCTCCCCGTTTTTCCTGCTTTTCCTTATATATCCCCATAACTTCTGCCATTATTTTTCGCACGTCACACAACTGCAAATTTTCATGTTCTATTTTCCTTCTACAGTCAACTTTTTCTTCGTCTTCTCCCTTTTCTTTCTCCCCCGTTCCAATCTTTTCCTTTCCCGGTAGCGTTCTATACATTTTAGGATTTTCGAGGGTGGATCCTGTTGCTATTTTCTCCTCACTACTTCCCCTCTCCGCCCTATCCCTTTTCCCATTAACAAATTTCTCAACTGATCCAAAACTCTATGCCCTTAATCTCTTCCTTTCTACTGTTCCTCGTCTGACTTCCCACCAGCCATCAAATTGATGTAACTTGCGTAAACTCTTTCGCAAATGTACTACCCCACCCTGCTATCTGATCTTCTTCCGTGCTTCTCTCTACCTAACCTGCCCTATCGCTGCTAGTTATCTGCACCGGTTTCCCTACCCTGCTTCACACGCCAAACAAACCAACTACCCGGGCAATCCACAAGCTGACTTAAACACTCAAAATATCTCTCAGTTTTTCAATTCTATTATTTTCATCACACTAACTCTCACTCAAACACAGTTCCTTCATACTTTGCCCATTAACTCACCTCAAATCTCACAGCAATTTACCGAATTCAGCAACACACAATCACCACTACCAAATACTTTCATGCTCGAAATGGAAGTCCCACTACTGTTGTCAGATTAATCTTTTTTTTCTCGTATCAAAGTCATTCGATAACAGTTCGGCCATACTGGTACTTGAATCTCCGCATTCATCCGAATACATATGTATTTCGGAATCTAACCCACACGCTTAATCTAACTTTTAACAGGTTGATTGGGTACTCTTTGAACGTGTCGTTACCAACAGATCTAGTTACAAGCAGAGGATCACGAAACCTTTCTTGCAGCTTCTTAGGAGTACCGCTACCATCTAGAGTTTTCTCCATGAACACGACATCACCAACTTTGAAGTCCTTCGTTTGAATTGCTTTTGATCAACTCAAGCTTTCATTTACTCTTGCGCTGATTCGATTTGTGTACGTGTTTCTCTTTGCATTTCATTGGCTGATTTAGTTGTTTCTTTCTTTGCTTCTGCTCCTAAGTTGCACAATTGTTCCTTATCAAATTGGGGTTGAAAAACGTGCCGCATCTCGAAAACAATTCTACCGGTTATCTTATTTCTCAACAGGTTCAAGCGACGTTCAACTTCTGATAGCTTCTCGCCTCAGCAGTTTCCCTCGCCATAATTTATTGTCGCCCGGATAACACAGGCCGACAACATTTGACAAAAGTCAACAGCCAGAAAGCAGATCAAACATTTCCGAAGGATTTTGATGGGCTGAATCCAAATCCGAACTCAAAATTCCAATTCAAATTGGAATTTGAAAGTACTAATCTTTCCCTTTCAAACCTACTTGGATTCATTAGGATATCTTTATCTATCCAATAAAGGCAAGACTTTGTATCGCCCAGTCAGTCAAGGCAAGACTTTGAATCGCCCAGTCAGTTAAGGCAAGACTTTGAATCGTCCAACCAGTGAAGGCAAGACTTACGATTGCCCATTCAGGTAAGACAAGACTTGGGATTGCCCAGCTACGCACGGAAGTACCTAATATTTTCCAGCCAATTAAGGCAAGACTTTACATTGCCTAGACAATCAAGAAAAGACTTTAGATTGCCCAGCCAATGAAGGAAGACTTTGAATTGCCCAGTCAATAAAGGCAAGACTTTGTATCGCCAAGCCAGTCAAGGCAAGACTTTGAATCGCCCAGTCAATCAAGACAAGACTTTGAATCGTACAGCCAGTCAAGGCAAGACTTACAATTGCCCAGCCAGTTAAGGCAAGACTTACGATTGTATGTCCAATGAAGGTGAAATTAATTGCTTGTTTTCTTATGGAAACGTTCGCGCTTCATGTCAAACGATCGTTGAAGAGACTTTCGTTTATGACTAGTAGGGTCATTATCATTTCTTTGCAAATACCAGCAATAGTCGGCCATCATTCTTACATTGCATCGACCTTGATAATGTTTCTCTTTTTGGTGAAAGTCTTGATGAAAGCGTTCGCCCATTTCTTCACTGAATGCTCCAACATTTTTTGGGAAATAATCCAAATGAGATTTGAGAAAATGTAATTTAATACTCATCAAACAACCTAATCTTTTAAAATTCTTTAACATACTAGATAAAATAGTTCTAAACTTTGAATCTCGATTGTTCCCTAAAAATTTCTGTACAGCATCTTTGAAACTCAACCATGCATCCTTTTCAATAGATGTCATGGTTTTGATAAAGTCATCATCTTTGATGTGTTTTCTTATATCAGGCCCAACAAAAATACCTTCCTTAACTTTGGCATCATTTAAATGCGGAAATGTAGATCTGATATAATTGAAACATTCTCCTTCGTTGTTTAGGGCTTTCAGAAATTATTTCATTAACCCTAGTTTTATATGGAGTGGTGGCAATAATACTTTCTTTCTCTCAACAAGACTTTCATAAACAACATTATACTGATCAACTGTCCACTCTAATCTGTCTGACCATTTCTCCGTTATCCAATGTTCATCCCTTGCACGACTGTCCCAAAGGCAAAGAAAACAAGGGTATTTAATGTTTCCTGATTGTAAACCTATTACAAGATTTTTCATTTTGAAGTCATCACAAATAAGCCAATTATTGACATTGTATTTTATTGTTATCAGGAGTAATTGGAAAATATCATAAGATTCTTTCAGTGTAGTTGAGTGACCTACTGGAATTGCAGCGTACTTATTTACATTATGTAATAGTACTGCTTTCAGACTTTCTATAGACGAATCTATGAAAAGACGCCAAATCCTCCGGCGTATATAAGTTTATTTTATATAAATTAATGAGTCCTTCGATATCATTACAATACACAATCCCACTGTCCACTGAAAAGTACTTGATAAACTTTTCTTCTCTATTTCTGTAAACAGTTACTCTAGAGCCAGGTAACAATAGTTTCCTCTCTTTGAGTCTTGAAACGCAAAGCTCAGCTTTATCTTTTGGAAGATGAAGGTCACGTATAAAATCGTCTAATCCGTCTTCGTAAAAAAATTTAGGACTTTCATCATCTGATTCTTCCCAAGAAGAATCTTCAGTTGCATTAGAATCGTCAGTATCCATTGATTCGTGAGTTGATAGGTCACTTTTGTTTTCAGAGTGATTTCTAATACCAATATTGGCTGGTGTAACACTTTTTAAATCAGGGTAAACGATCTTCTCCAAATACTTTTTAGAAAAACTTCCTGTTTTGCATAAGCAAAAGTAACCATCAGTATCATGATCGCTGGGCTCACGCCAAAAAGGTGGTTGAATAACAGTCTGCGTCTTGGTACTTTCATCTTCTCAATTTGACAAATTTAATCTACAAGCATGACAAATTGAGGTTTTATCAATATGCGAAGTTTGGTTCCAAAGGATTGCACGCTTTTTTGTTGGTATTTTGTGCGGGATCCTTTGTTCTTTTTTAAAGCCCTAAATTGTGGCCGCCATATTGGATCTTTTAGGGGTTATAACAAAAAACTGACACCGGCAATAGAAAGGGCACCCTCGAAAACCCCTGAGATAACATTTTGAAGAAAAAATATCGTACCGTCAGCAATAGAGAATGCGTCGTATAAATTTGAACACCTCAGCGTTAATGTGTTAAAACGCTAAAACAAAAATTTTTAAACTACAATATTTTGGTGAAAAATAAAGATATTCTAATAAATCCAAGTAGGTTTGAAAGGGGAAGATTAGTTCTTTCAAATTCCATATTAGCTTTTGTGGTTGACATTTTTCTTGTTCGGTTACATAACCTCAAAGCAGCTAAATAACGCGTTTTTTACATGTTTAGGTTAGGATATCTTGAAAATCTGACGTACAGGAGCAATTTTGAGCTCGGATTCGGATTCAGCGCATCAAAACCATTCGGAAATGTTAGGTCTGTCTCTGGCTTTAAAATTTGTCGGCCTGTGTAATCGGTATGAGGATACGATTGACTCGTTCAACCATTCCGTTGTTTTTCGAATGTCCCCACGGTTTTTAAATGTCCTAGAAACTTTTCACGAATCCCTGCGCAGCCACAGATTTGCATGGCAGCAAAAACGAACACCACGTTAAATTATCTATGATAATTTGACTCGAATCTACGTCGAAAATCGCTCCACGAATTGATGAGATTTTTTTCTGGTGACCACAATTCACGAACTGCCTTCCTTAATCAGGTTCCGGCTGCTTTCAAATTGGTTGCGTCATCCCATTCAAACAATTTCGCCATGTCTTCTAGGTAATTCAGCCAAATCTCCGCAGTACGCATCTTGCCCTTACCATTATATTCTCGAACATTAGAAACACATGCTAGGATATGCTAGGATTCTCAGTCATCAACTGTGCTACGATTTCTTCCACATCTTTCACATCTTTGTTAGTATTTTCGATCAGTTGTTCATTTCTAAAGATTTGTTGTTCGGAATTTCCGACATTTACGCCTCGTACACTTTCATTACATGCGATCTCGCCTGAAATTATAATCGAATCTTTAACCCCAGCTAAGTGTTGGTTTGCGACTCTAAGGTTACGACACCGTATTATCTTGTGATGTATTTATTATGATGGTCGTAACCTACTAACTCTTCTTAGTTATAAAAATTTGGATAAAAAATATCCTCAGTAGCAAAATTTTGTGTCGTTATGACTCGATCAAAGCCAAAAGCAAATCCAATCTTGCTTATTTTCCACCTACTCCCGCAGCAGCAGGACAGAATTAATTCCGAACTTACCATCAGAATAAAACTGGATGCGGTATTCAGAAGGATTCGGAAAAATGGAGATGGAAGGAAAGCACGACTAGCTTGACTTAGCATGTGGTTGCAGGAAGGCAGGGCTATAATGTTCCGTTATTTTCATGAAATTCAAGGAAAGGGACTGAGCAAACATTGTCGAGATTTCCAGTGATTTCGCGAAACAGGGAGGAAAGGTAGAACTCGAAGCTACCATCCGCAAGCTGTCACAAACTGAGGAATAACAGGATTCAGGCGAAGAAGATGAACCACCGGAGAAAGATTTCACGATAGAAGCACAAATGGGTCCATCGAGACTTTCGAAACGAATAAAAGTTACTAAAAATAAGCCCCTTCACCAAAAATCAATTCATTTATTAATCCATCTATCGATTAAACTATAAGGATTTGGCCTAATAGGGAAACCACAAGAAAAAAACTCCTTTTACTTTACATTATAAGTGATGTGGAAATGAGTATAATTATCTATAATAATCATTATAACTACTATTATTATCAAAACAACCAAAATAATAATAGTTCAATACTATGGTAATAATTATAATGCTAACAATTTTTAATTAATCGATAATATCTTGAACCTCAGGTGATAAAAGGGCATTTATGCAGTCTTTATGTACACTACACTCAACATTGCACTTAACTCTGAAACTATTTATTTAAAAAAAAATGTTTTAATCAAAATGTGTAGAAAATTGTATCCACTATAATTTTTATTGCGATTTTTTTCTTCTATGAAGCACCAGACTGGTGATATTTGTAAAAACGCGGATTTGGGCGCCATTTTTCAAAATGGCAGCGAAGCTTGAGTGGGACGTATTACAAACTTAGTGTAAAGAATAGTTTGCTATTTTCACTTTTATAATACAGCTTTATAAGAATTTCATACCCAGTACATGTACTATGAAGACTAATGAACTCTTGAACAAGGAAAGAAGGCAGATTAATGATGTAGTAGGGATGCTTACTGAACACTGCCGACTGAGAAAGCACTTGACCAAAATGATTCTACGATCTCTGCTCAGAACATTTTAGGTTTGGCATACTCTACTTTATCCAAAACATTGCGAATTTAACTCAAAAAAAATTTTCACGTGCTATTAACATTCAATCAGAAAAAAGTAAAAAAAAAAAAAAACGAACGAGCCTACTGGGCACTTCTAAATATTAAGAAATTTTTATGAAATTTTGACAGCAATTGCAGTACATTAAATAATGTAGCCAACTCGATGTAAGCCTTTTTCGCAATTAGTTCGCTAAAATTTTCCTACTGTCTTAAAGTCGCCTGGTGAAAATTTGCCATTCTACATGGAACCTCTTCTGTGGGATAACCACAATTTTCATCCAATTAGCAAATTTAAAACTAAGTTAGAGTGGATTAAATTTGGCATCGTGACAGCAAAGTAAATACCTATAAATTTGAATAAGTTGAACACTCATTGTTAAGTGATTTTAATCATTTATTAATCAAATACAAAATAATGGAAATTTACACATTTAATGAAAAAATGTATTACTGGACCATTTTTTAGTTTATAGTTTTCGTTTTTTTTTTTAGCAAAATCAAAGGCTAATATGTTTTTAGTTCTTCTTACTGTCAAGAATTTTCAGTCAGAAACTAATTGAATAGAAAAATGCATTATATGGCGAAACAAAATAAATATACAGTTTAGATTCGACCCTATTCTTTTTTGTGAATTTTTTTTGTTTTTCTTTACTGAATAATTCGAAGATTTTGATTATGTTAATTCAGCTTAGTTACTAGTCAAGCACTACCAAGCGTTTATAGCCACGAGCGCACGATTTCGTAACACAGCTGCTAACATAACATAAAATGACACAGGGAATAACTAGTTAGTAACTAGTTCTACGCAGTAATTTTTTTTTTATTTTGGAGGCTTGTTTTTTTATTTCTGTCTAATAATTGGAACACCCCACACACAGTCACAGGTTAGTATCTAGCAGTGTCTAGCTTTCCACACTTTTTGTCCTATTGTGCGTATGTCCACCTAAGCCAATGTAAATATTAGCTAAACTGTCTTTACAGTGTAAGTATCAACAACAAACTAACCTGTTTTCGAAATATCGTCAACCGCAATCAATATGGATCAACATCCAGGCATTATAACTTTATGATTTCCTCTTGTTTAAGAAAAAAATACTTTCTGAACATTTTATAAACAATGTTCTTATGCTATACAGTAAAATGCCATTAATAAAAAAATCTTCAGTTTAATAGCCGTTATCCATAACCACCAGGATTAGCGGTAATTACAACATGTGGGAAATATGGAAGTAGATTTTTATCAACCTTTTCGGTTCAAATTATCATCACTACATCATGCTTCCCGCATGAAATGCGTTACTCATAAAAAGAGTTACGGTAAACTAACCTTGAAATTTTTGCGGAATTGATTGTGAATCTAGATGTAGTACTAAAGGCGATGACAACATTGGTGGACTTTGCAGAGGAGCATATGGATGACTGGCTACTGGAGTTGAGGCGCTCGATGTTATACTGGACAGGTTGGTCAAATTTAAACCGAGCAAATCTGAACTCGGTTTACCAGACAGCTGTTGCAAGACAGACTGCGATCTTTTCATGGAATAATCAGAATCAACATGTGAATCTCTGCGAACCTGTTAAAGAATATGATTTTTCATAATTATTTAATGAAGAATTACAGAAAAATCAAATACACATTGTGTTTAAAGAAATTATATGGATCACATTGTTTTGCATAATAAGAAAAAAAGCAATTATCTTTTTTATTTGAAAATTAGAGCGTTTAAAGCCGACCTCTTGTTGAAAGGAAAGAATTATAATTGTATCTGAAGAAAACTCATGAGAGGGGTTGACATTTGTTATCAAACAACCAACAGAAACACTACTCGAATTTTAGACGGTATTACCGACGCGCAACTCTGTCATGGTTAAAAGTTATAGTCTAGTGTTCACGAATACCCCTCTTATATGAAGGTGGAATATTCGTATAGTAGCTCAGAGGAGTTTAAGGAATCTATTTAAGCTCCAATCTGAAAAATTCCAGATAAGTCATCTACTTGTTAGTGTATCTCTTTCAGCCGCCTTCACCTCACCATAACTTTTTCGTATCTATTTGAATATTCTGTCCCTGACTCTCAACTTTCAATTTACCTCATAACTTGAACAACGCGCTCTTTTAGGACGAACTGATGGACGAGTCAGAAAACCCAAATCGTTACTTCCAGGACTTCAACCAGGCACAGTTTTAACGTTCAGTGCTTTATTGAATACACTAAAATCTTTCAGGAGAGGGAAATACGGGTTTAATTATTAATACAGAGTAAACACTTCCATAGGAAGTACAACCATCGGTTTAGTGGCGCATCTGTCGCCCATTTCGGGTAGCTATGTCGATACAGCAAATAGTCTGAACTAAGTCGAAGGATAATATTCACGAGACGGGCGCTTGGTCTTACGTATATTACATGTAGAGCGAATGTCAGTTTTGGTTTTTATTTTTATAAAATAGTTTAATCTCGATTGAAGGGAGACTAGATAAATTAAATATCACAATGTTAATACAATTGCGGAAGAGGATAGCGCATATTGTATCAAAATCAGCTAAAAACATTTCCGCAATTTTGATATTTTGCAGCTTATGTTGTTATTTTCTTCCCGTTCTTCCGATATTTTCTCTGCAAAATATTTATGTTTTGAAGATTTTCAGTGTTTACTGATACCATACAAAATTTTTTTATTTTGGTCTATATCACTGTATTCAGATTTTGAACTATATAAGTAGAGATCTTAGGAAGGGTAAGTTCCGGCCATTTATCGGCAGCATGTTTGTTAATGCCAAACTAAGGTTCTAAATTTTATTTCGGACTATGCCCCCATTTTTTAGGGCTCATAAGTTTTGTCCCCTCCCCCTCCCCCCAGTCTGCATAATATATGCCGACTAACTTTTTTTGTGAATTTAGCGAATATCCAAAAATTGCGTAAAGTCGACTTCGTATTTTGTGGATGATCCTAATCTGGCCGTACGGCAGGACCATCATGCGCCGTGAGGGTTGTCTGGTTTGTTGCGCAAGAGTTTTGTGAAAATTTTTATTTTGTGTGCAAATTCATGGATGATTCAAAGTTGGTGGAATTCGTGCGGCAGCAACCCTTCATGTTCGATGCAAGAAATCAATTTTAAAAGGATATGAATATCAGAGACAAGTTGTAGGGAGAAATTGCGAAAGAAATAAATCAACCTGATGAGTAAAATTTATTATTTATTTGTCTTTATAATTTACAAAATAATTACGTACATAAATTACTTTATAAAATAATTACATTTTGGGAATATTTGGATTTACATGCATTTAAAACGATTTTTGAAATTTTCAAACGGGGGACCATTTTTTTTTTTTGAAAGATAATTTTTTTGAGGGAAAAGTCAACAGTTCTATTTTTGGTTGAAAATAAATCTTTTTTTTTATTAAAAATTCAATTATTTAGTCGGAAACTCATGTATCTTGTGGAAAATTAATGGTATTGATTAAACTTGAACTATTTCGTCGAAAATTTGTGATTTTTAGTACAGATGTAATCTTTTGGTTAAAAATACAACTGTTTAGTTGAAAAATAATTTGTTTTAATTAAAGATTCGAATGTTTATTTTATTCAAATGTTAAGTTAATTGACAATTTATGTATATTGTTGAAAATTCATTCTTTTAGGTAAAAAGTAAACTTTTTGTATTGGCAAATACAACTGTTTGATTGTAAATTATGATGTTTAAGTTGAGGATTTAAGTATTTGGTTGAACATTGTTTTCTTTTTGGTTAAAATATTAGCAATTAAATTTTTTATTTGGTCAATTCGCGTTTTTTGGTTGAAAATTCGATTACTAAATTGATTCTGAATCGATAAAAAATATGATTTTTCAACCTAATAGTTATATTATCGACAATATAAGAATATTTTTCAACCAGTTGTATTTTTAACAAATGAAGATTAAATATTTGACAAAAGAGTCCAATTTTCTATGAAACAGTTCACTTTTTAAACCATAAGTAAGAATTTTAATTTTAAACGAAATAGTTATAATTTTAATAAAACAATAGGAAACTTCTACCACAAGAGATGCATTTTTAAGCCAAAAAAGGTGAATTTTAAACGAAAAATGTAATAGTTAATATTTCAATTAAAACAGATTTTGAATCATTGTTAAAATTGGTCATGCACACACGTACATATATTACTACATATTGCATAATTACATATGTAAATAATTACATACGCTCATTTATGATTGAATATAAACCAAACGTCCCCACAACGTAATTACTTCATTAAACATTGTCAGTTCTATTTACACTATTTAATCGCCATGGCACTGAGCCACGGTCACTACTGAAGTAATCAATAAAAGCTTCTTGTACACCAAAACCACCAACATTTGCAAATCCACCACCAGCCCTTAAACCTATTAAATTGTCGGTCGGTAATTTATCGGAATTTGATAACTGATAAAAACATGCATTTGTTTCTTCTAAAAACGCATCTCTTAGCATGTTATGGAGGCAGCAAGCAGTCATTATGAAATTATTTGTAACATTTGGATTAACAGCTATAGGTGTGTACACTTTTTTATGTACGCAATAGTATCATTTCATATGTACGGTTCTAGCATGTGCGTGGACAATTTAAAAGATGCATCCCCTACAATCACGAAAGGTAATAATAAATTGTCTGTCACTTGTCGCGGAGGATAGAATTTTTCGTGTTTCAGTAAGTTTCCAATTGTAGATTTTTCAATGATCCCATTGTCTCCTTCCTTACCAAATAAGCCAGTATCAAACATAAGAAGTTAGTAGTTAGCATCCACAAATGCTAAAAAAACTGTCGAGAAAAGCGTTTATAATTAAAAAAGAGTGAACCACTTATTCCTGGGCAGAATATTCTCACGTGCTTTCCGTGTACGGCAGCAATGCAGTTCGGAAAATTCAATTTTTCTTCGAACTCTTCAGCTACGATAATTCGGCTTATGTAGAAAAGTAATTTGCAGAAAGCAAATGACAACGATGCATAGGATTTCCCAGTTGATAAGAACCTGCAATGAAAAATTTAAATTAAATTACATAAGAATAAAGAAATGCCAAAAAATATTCTTTAAAAAATTTTATTTTTTCAGCTGATGATTGCAAAACACGATAGAAGATTATGCGAGTTTAAACAATATAACTTTGAATTCCAAATTTTGATCGAAAATAATATTTAGGGTGAAGACTGAACTATTTTGCAAAAATTAATTTTTTTTTTAAATTTCATTTGATTAAAAATTTGTGCAAAATTCTAATAATTGATTGAAATTTAAACTAATTAGTTAAAGAAACATTTTTCTTTAAGATGAAAGTTTATTTTTTAGAGATTATTACATATTGATAATTTAATGTTTAAACGCAAAAGCAGTTATTTGCACATTTGGCTAGAAGTTTTGAACCATTTCATATTTATTTCCAAGAGTGTAACAAATATTGTTTTATCAGCATATTTCGGCGATAGCGACAATAAAAAGGACGCAAACTCGCAATTAGAAGAAAGAGTTACAGAGGAGCCTGATGATGATTCAAATGGGAAGACATCGCAGCCCATGGGGGAGGAATCTCCAAAGAAAAAGCGCGACGAGAAACCAAGCGCCAGAAAAAAAGAAAAAAGTCGCAGATAAGATTTTCGACATGATGGGTAAAAATTCAAAAGAATGGCAAGAATTGTTGTCAACAGCATTTCAAAATAAGGTAGATATTGAGGATCTAATCTATCTAATCTATCTAATGTTATTGACCATTTAGAAATTGAAGAGTTAAATTTGCGATCTTTGAAAAAATGCAGTATAATTATCAGAGTGATTTTAGACAAAATTCTCCTGTATTATCATATTCGTCTTGGCTCGATGTAACTGAAAGTCCTTATGACATGCCGTTAACAACTTTAACAGGAAATACTTTAAATTCATGTTAAGTTTAATTCTTTTAGTATACCTAAGTAGGATTTTATATATATTCTAAAATTGTTGTTAGAAATCGTTAACTCTTAATATAAAAAAAATAGTTTTATTTTCATCATTGTCTTAAATTACTATAATACCACATACCACGCATGAATTTATACAAACTTTCCGTTTCAAGCGAAAGATATACTATAATAAATAAACATAAAAACTTTAAATATGATTTTTAACAGCAGAGTTTGGAAGATATATATTTGCATTTCTGAATTTTAAAAAAGGAGTTTTCTATAAGAATTTGTATATTACATACTGATATTGAACATGTAACTTTAAAAAGATAGAATTCGCGGATAATATAATTATAGTAGTATAATTCTGAATTGGACCAAAGAATTTTAGAAAAAAAATTTAATAAGTATGAATATATTTATTAAAAATTAAAAGAAAGTACTTACCTCAACATTATTCTTAATTTCTCAGCCGGACTTACTGGCTGCTTTAGATGTCCACATGACTTTCCCTTTATTTCATCTTCAATTATAGTCAGCACATAATTAAATTGATGAATATTCAACCGAAAAAAATTTCGGAACATGTCGTTATTTAAAACATGTCTCTTTATGAGAATCTTTTGGAACCCTACTATTTTGATTTTTTTTATAAAATC
>NC_046660.1:146494208-146508565 GCF_010883055.1 Belonocnema kinseyi
CCCCCCCCCCCCCCAGATGCCAAGTTTCATGAAAATCCATTAATTTTATGGAAAATCGTCTGCCATATTCAATCCACCATTTTCAATTTCGCAAACCGGACTCCGGATTCACAATCAGCGGCCCCAAAAACCCCTCGGTAACAATTTTTATGAAAATTCAACAAGTTTTTAATATTTGTTGACCATTTTGAATCCGCAATTTTGAATATTTAAAATCTGACTTCACATTCGTGATCAGTGACTTCAAAAACCACCTCAGGTGCATATATCCGCAAAATTAGTTTGATATAAAAGTTTATGCCGCGAAAGGTTAAAGAGTAAGGAAGTGATGGTCATTTATATTATACTAACAGTCGATTTTTACAATACAAATTTTCTCATTCTCATAATTTAAAGTTTATGTGAAAATAGAAAAGATGTGTTGAATCGAGACGAATCGATTGACTTATAATATTAATATGTACCTTTTACTGAACAGTAATGAGGTAATGCATAATATTGAAAAGCGGGTTTTTTAAAAACTTTGTTCATTAACATCATTTAAAATTGATGCAATAGCGGAAAAGATTATTTAATCCCATGCAAAAGAAATTGATCTATAATATTAATACACTTTATTTAAGAGTAAGGAAGTTATGGCCATTTCTAATATTTGAAACATCTGTTTCAAAAAGAAAAACTTTTTTCATGGACATAAATTAAATTTGATAGGGTGCGACAGACTTCCGCCTTCCCTTTTCCAGCTCGAAAAATTACAATTTTCAAAATAACATTTGATTTGTCTGATTTGTCATTGTATTTTGTAATTTTGTATTTTATGTAAATTACTATTCTTAAATTGATTAAAATAAAAACTTTTGCTTGTATATTATTTTAAGAAATCACAAAATGTTGCCTCGACAGTTATCTCCACAGTCCACAGGTGCAGCGTGATCCAGGATAAGCCGCCCTTTTTTATGGTATATCTTTTTTCGACAAGAAACTGAGGAAAACTATATGACCGCCGAAAAAAGTGACGTTGGAAGGGCTCGGTTCTTGAAACTAAACCTGGAAAACCCTTTTTTCTGGTACAACTTGAGAAAACTTGAAATACAAAGTATTTTATTTAAACCATTCCAAATAAGTAATCGTTAATACTTCTTCACAAAGAAATTTTTGCAGCATTAATAATACTGAATAATTAATCAAATACTTCTAATAATAATAACACATAAATTCAAAGCGTTCAAAATTTTAGAGTTTAAAAAAATTGACAAACTACAAATGAAATTATTTCAGATTAAAATCTCAAAAATAGACAACTTTAAAAATTACTCACAATTGATCAAAATTACTACTTAAATTGTAGAATTTTAAATCATTTAAGCACTTTAAAATGTAAACAATTTTAATTATAAACCTTTAAAATTTAATTATCAAAAAAAACTTTTGAAAGAAAAAGTAATTTTTTATTTTTAGTAGCAAATATTTGAAAAACGCTATCGCAATTGAAAGGGGAAAAAATCTATGCACTGATATTAGCAGATTTAAAAAATTTCATTTTAATTTTTATTTTATATGCGTCAGATATAATAATTTAAACATATAATTGAAGACTCTATTTCTAAGTTGTTCTTTATTGATAATGTGTCTATGGGAGGTCGAATTGAAAGCTCCCGACATCCCGCTACGCCTTTCTTTGAGCCTTGTTGTTCATACACTTCTTGCCACACAGGTTCAATTGCCCGAACAATCCTATCATTTAGGATAGCTCTGAATATCTTATAGAGTGTGTTCAGACAAGTTATTGGCCTGTAATTCTTCGGGTCAGCTAAGTTCCTATTTTCGGCAGGACTATTGTGCGCCATTCCACGAACCACTCCGAAATCAGCTCTTCCGACTTCAAATATGAGGTGGAAATACGGTTGGCATTCTTTATCAGGTGTTATGAGGGCAACACATAACTCCTTGAAGCTATTTACATTTGCTGAGTCTTCGCCCAGTCTATGCTGAACTTCGTAGACTTCTCTCCAAAATACTTCGACCTCTTCTGGTTTGGGTGGGTGTTCGACAGTAACTGGAGGGTCTTGGAAGAGTCGAGATGGGTCAGAGAGAAACTGTTGATTTTCTCTGACCCACATCTCCCTCCGCTCTAGCCTTCTCTTCGCGTCAGATAGTATCCGCATTCTCTCAACAATATGCTGTCTGATGGTCAGCAGCTTTGACTTGTTAAGTGTGTGATAACGAGTCCGGAGTTCGCGCCCGAACTTTCGAACCTTGGCGATAAAATTCCTGCCAGATGTGATGTAGTCAATCACCCACTGAATACAGGACGCGTACTGTCTTGCCCAGCCTATTTTTATTGCTAGTTGATGCATTCGTCTTTTGGTCTTATGATCAACCGTTGGTTTTGTTTTACGGTTCGCATCGGCCAAAGCTCTCGCTACATTATACACACAATAATTGATAGCCCAGAGGTCGGATTCTCCCAAAAAATGTCCACGAAGCTCGTCATCCATTTCAGCCAGATATTTAGGCTTGAAAGAAAACTTGGTGTTGATGTTTCTCCGGGTCATAAAGCATTGCTCTTCCTCTATTAGATGCCTGCCCTCGATTGGTCTTAGTGTCGCCTCTCTTCCTCTGTTGCCGGCTTGTTCTAGCTGTGGTAGAGTAGGCGTTCCGCTTACATAGCCCCTTTTTCGGAGTAGTTCAGCATGATTTCGCAGACGTTGCTGCAAAAAGTGCGATAGCTCTGGGTGTTTCTCGCACCACAGAGCATGCAGCCGTGCCATGTAATCCCGTTCAGGGGCCACACACACATCGTAACACTCTATCAAGTCGTGATTCAGTCGCTCCGTCCACCCAAAGGTCGCGAGATCCCGCAGATCCATCGCACTGAATCCATTTTCATTGGCTCCCCCAGCTCTAGATTGGTCGGCATTGTTGGCCGACTCCGGGAGCCCTGCGCATTCTGTTGTTTTGAACCACACTTACTACGACTATGTTTGGTGTTGTTATTGTTGTTCCCACGAGAAGCTGGGGAAAGGGGTTCGTCCATCCTTGTAGAGCCCCGCATGCAAGAATAAGGCTGCGTACTCTGAGAGGTCGCTCGGTATCCCAGAGTCACCGTTCTAGACACCTCACCTCATTTAGTTCCTTATCTCTATTTCCTGCGATAGCGCAATTCAGTACTTATTAGCAAACAAGTGAGCGAGCGAACGACAGCGAGAATGCAAGCGAGAGAGAGAGAGCAAGAGAACGCAAACGCATCTTAGTCTACTTAGCTTTTACCTTTTAACTCCTTCATCCATGCTTCTCCTAATCCATCCTCCTCGAGAATCTTAACCATATTCTCTTGCCAGCTTCCTTTATCTTCCATTCCTCTCCTGCATCCTTCCCATACATGCTCCCATGTTTCCTCCTCCCACTCACATATTCTACGCTTTCTGTTCTCTTCTTTTTTCCAGTACATCTCCTCCCTTACCTCGCTCCCAATCAGAATCTTGCTATTCTGGTCCACCTTCTCTCTCCCCATCCATTTTCTAAATACTTTGGCACTCCTTCCTTTTTTATCATCTTATACCATTTATTGTATTTTGATTCCTCAATCATCCCCCATCTTTCTATTAATTGTCTTTCCCTCTCCCTTTTTCCAATTCTTCATAGTTTACTCCAGTTATCCCCTTTCTATTCTTCTCTCACCATATATCCTGGCGTCCTCCAGTCTTCCCCTAGTGTCCACCTCATATACCTTTCTTGTAAACTCTCAATATCTTTCCTTTCTTTCCATCCCCATATCTAACAGTCCAATTGGCATTTTAAACATTGTTCATTTATGAAATTTTTAAATATTTTCCATTTAACCGCACTTTTTATTTCGAATGTTCTTTCAGAATAATTCCTTTTTCAAGGATTACAATTGAGACTGTTTTATTTCATTTTGACTGCAAGGAATGAAGTTGTCCTTACTTCAATTTTCCAAAAATTTCTGTAATAAGTGTTTAAGTTACATCGCAATTTTTTAAATTTAATACAGATTTACATTTCTACCATTGGAAAATTCCACTACTTGGTAGAAAATTAACTTTTTTCTTAAAATGATATAATTTTCTGGTTGAAAATTCAACCCTTTTGAAGATAAATCGAATTTTTTCTTAATAGTTTTCACAATTTTGTTGATAAAGTACATACTTTGGTGCACATTCGTATTTTTTTAAATGAAAATTAATCTTCTTTACAAAAACTTTAACTATTCCATTTTCGGTTGAAAATGTATCCTTTTTTTTAGTATAGAAACTTGCACTATTTGTTTGAAAATTTGTTTCTTTTTTTGTAAACAGGTACTGAATCAAATCCATAGCTCGATCCTGGGGTTTTACGATGTTTTAAGTATCGTCGAAAAAATCACACTCTAGTTTTATTCGGAAACGAGCACCCAAAATTTCTTTCGCCATGGGTACATTTATGGTGGCCGTTTGCTCTTTTCCAGGCGAAAAATCCCTCTTTGAGGGATTGTATTTCCCCCCTAAGATTATGTGGTTAAAATATGAAATCAAAAAAATCATAAATGTAGAAAAAATCCCGTCATTTGTAAATGCATGGGATAACTTTCAAGCCTGAGGAGGCAACTTAAATCTTTCAAAATACCCGAAAATATTTCAAAATTATTGAAATCTATTAGAACATTTTTGGAATCTTTCTAAAATAAGCTAAAATATTTCAAAAGAATTCAACGCCATGGAGTTATCTTATTTTAAAAAAGTGACTAAAGTGATATGTTTACTTAAATAACTGACTGCATAGACTTTATCTTTTAAAAATGACTAACAATATTCCATGATTTCCAAGTATTCCCCAACTAATCAAACAGTTAATGGGCATTTCAAAAATTGTATTTTATTCACATAAATAAAACATCAATTGAAAATATAATCAGTTTTCGCGATATCTTTTTTGCGACGCTATGCTGGTCTTCGACTGCATCATTACCTCAATAGCACGGAACGTTCCGCGTTAATCTTCGGAACGTTCCTAGAACGTTTCCTGAGCGTGTAAAATGTCCGCCGCTTGGGAAAGTTCAAGTAGAGCGTTCCACTGGGGCCTATAGGGAACCTGCCATTATTGTTATTTTTAATAACAATTGTCTCGTAAACCGTAAGGGAAATCGAGTCAATTGTCGAGAATGGGAGTGCCGCATATACTGGAACTTTATATTCTCGACAATTGTTTTTGTTGCTCACTCGAGGCCTGACATGGCTCTTCTTGACTTCGAGAAGTGAACCATGTTCGTTATCGAATTTTCGGCACCAGCTGACAAAAACATCATAACCAAGGAGAATGAAAAGAAAGAGAGGTATCGAGACCTTATAAGGGAGTTGCAACGATTGTACCCGGAATATTCTGTTAAACTAATCGTCCTTATCATCGGCGCTCTTGGAGGTGCCAAGCTTCACTTGCTAATGGCCTAAAAAGAAAATTTTAAATAATTGATTTAATGGATTATGTTTTAAAAGTTCATAGTATAGGGTAAGAGTACGATTTCGTGACACCTTAGACCAATTAATGGCTTGCAAAAAAACAAACTGAATTAATTTAAATTTAAATGAATATTTGATTTCACTACATAATTCTCAAAAATGTATTATCTAAGAAATTAGAGAAGGGCTCCAACAATGGGGACAGGGAATGCTACGAAACGGTGCTCGTAACTTACTCCACAATTAATATTCCAATTGTGTTTGTGACTTATTTTTTAACCAAATTTTGTTTTTAAGTATGGGGAAATTGTTTATTGATTTTATAATTTCGAATTCTATTTTACTGTCAAAAAATGATTAAATTAATGTAATACTGCTTTTTTCTAATAGAACATCTTTTGAAAATTGTTTAAAAAAATTTCCGACAACTCTTAAAATTGAAAACCAGAAATAAATATTTGATTCATTCATACAAAAACTTGTCTAAAGTATTAATTACCTATTTATTTGACAAATATTGAAAATATTTGAACAAAAGTATTTATTTGCTTTTAATATTTGAAGGGTGACAGTCCAAAAAGGTGCTGAGGCACATTTTTACGAAAATGGGTTTATTGGGTTTATTAATGGTTTATTAATGGGTTTATTTGCTCGAGAACGAATTTTTAGTATAGTACTTAAAAGATACTATGCCGCAGGGTGTCAAGGGACATGCTATACTTGACCCCCATACAGCGCATTATTTCAATTAATGTAATTTTCTGACCTTCTACAAGTAATAATTCTCTTCTTAAGGGCATGTGATACTTTGAAAATCATATATTTTACCAGTTTAAGGTTCCCCGGTGTTTTCCCTAGAATAATAAATATTTTGTTTTAAAAATTTGGGAAATGATAGCGAACATACTAACTGACATCCCCGCACATATTTTTATGGACTAATTAAAAAATCTAATTTGGCTAAATTTGATTAATTTGGGTGGTGCTTAGGAATTAGTATCGATTTTATCAGTGTTAGATTCCCCTGGCTTTTTTCCTAGAATAATCAATATTTTGTCTTCAAAATCTGAGGAATGAGAGACAAACATGCTAAATTTAATGTGTGTGTGTGTATTTTAAGGTTATGTGTGCTACAATTGTCTTCAATAACTTATGCTTGAGTATTACCGACAGCATCGGTGAGACAGAGACCTAAATTATTGGAATGACAGAGAGCTTAAAGAAGATTCTAACCTCAAAATAGTGCACATACATACAATTGTTATTTAGCACAATAATTTCTTTCGTTATTATCCTTGAAAAAAGTATTCGGGGACGTCCGTTATGATATTTTATAGCATTTCCAAATACAATTTTTCAAAATTTGCATTTTTGTGGAAAAAAGCCGGGGAAACTGTTCCCGACTGACCACACGGCGAACTAACACATGCCCTTAAATAAGAAGTTTTTATGATGTAACTGGTTTGTTTTTTATTCATCAACGAAATGTATTCCAAACAATGTCAAATTTAATATAAAAATAATGATATTTACTTACTTTTAAGAAAAAAAAAAGCGAAAAACAAACTGTTTCACCGCGATAACGGCACACACAAATTACATTTCTTCCGAACTGACTGACTTTCAGTTTCAAACTTTGATTATTAATATTCACAAACTCAGTATCAAGGGAGCATGTTTTTATTAATTTTTTCAATAAAAATATAATTTTTATCTCAGTTCGTAGCCGAGCCCGCTCCAATTTTAAGTTAGTGTTAGTTTCAGATTTTTAACTTCCACATCTATTTCCTCTAGACTGGCTAACTTTTTCTGACAACACTTTCTTGGCCTCAAATCAGTAATAGCTTCAACTCGGGAGTGCATTGTGGTTTTATCTTTAAAATGTAATAGAATTGTTACCATAAAATAGAGCTCTGTAGTGCCCTGCACGAAAGGGTTGCTGGGCCTTTTCCGAGATTAGCCGTAACTCCCTAACGGATTCCATAGTCAAGGGCGACGGAACATCCAGTCGCACAGTGGTCCGGCGACCCGATTTTCTGGTCAAAACTCAAGAACTCAAACAAAAATAGTACGATTTTGACGAAATTTATACTGTTTAGGTTTTTTGGGTCGCTGATCCTGAAAATGAAATCAAAATGACCAAATTCAAAATGGCGGACATTTTCGTGAAATATTGCGGTTTTGCTGAAATCCATATTATTAAGGTTTTTTGGGTCGATAATTCCAAAAATGAAATCGGAATGGCGGACCCCAAATGGCGGACATTTTTCCTAGAAAGTTTTTCGATTTTGCTTAAATTCATATTATTAAAGTTCTTTGGGTCGCTGATTCCAAACCTGAAATTAGAATTGTAAAATTCAAAATGGCGCACCCAAAATAGCGGACATTTTCGTGAAAAGTAGTACGATTTTGCTGAAATTCATATTATCATGGTTTTTGGGTCGCTGGTTCCAAAAATGAAATCCTAATGGCAAAATTCAGAATGGCGGATCCAAAATAGCGAACATTCTTCGCGAAAAGTGTTGCGATTTTTCTGAAATTCATCTTACCAAGGTTTTTTGGGTCACTGATTTCGATATTGAACGTAGAATTGGCAAATTAAGTATGGCCGATTGAAAAGGGGAAAGTATATCGTGAAAAATAATGCACTTAAGCCAAAAATGACGTATCATACATTTATTTTTTAATTAACGCAAAATGTGCAAGAAAAAAAATGCTTGCTTGTAAAACATTTCATATTTCATCCTCGTCGACGTCTTTAAGAACGCTGTCCGCGTAAGCATCTCCGAAGTCAAATCTCTCGTAATTAAAAGCGCAACAACTTCTGTGAACAAACTTTTTCCTAGTTTGGGAGGAATCTTCCTCCAACTGGAAATTAGTGAGTCTAAAGTAGCTAGAAGTCCGAGAAAAATGTCCTCAATATTTTTTTCTCTTGAGCATTGATGGAGTAGTGTTCGCGGCAATTCCGGACGTCTTTATTTCGTGACTCTTGAGCTTCTTCGGAGAGCTGTCCTATCCGCAAAATAGCCAGTTGAACGATTCGCGGGTCATGCAACAGTACTTTGTGCACGGTTGTTGACATATTGTACCACGGATATAATTTAACAAATAAATCTGCAGTTTCGTTACAATATTGGAGAAAAGAATCTATTTTTACGTTGAACCCGCTGGAAATGACTTGCAACATTACATGAAATCTTTGCATGAGCTCAACATTGATGCCTAAAATGCGACCAAACGTTTCAGTACTTTAAAAAAAACGCCTAGCCGTAATCCCGTCATTCGAGTTGCCCATGCCTTGCTTTGGGCGATTAACAAGGAGGTTTACTTCATCTTTAAAATCATCACTGCCTGCAAAGGTCCAAGCGTTGAGATATGTTCATCGACAACCCTTTTTCTTCAATTGTGGATTCTTCCGTTTCGCGTTTGAATTGAAGCCTAATCGGTTTACAATACCATGGAGAAGAGGATCGCGGATTCTTCCAAATAACAATGTCAGCATATTCATCTTCGTCGTAGCCAATAAGTTGCAGGGGAACGAGGGAAGTCTGGACAAAATTTGATTTGGAGCTATTAGCTTCAGAAAATTTTTGTTTGTACTCCTTTTGCGCAGAACTTCCGTCAAACCCACATTTAACAACGAGCGTTAAATTTTTATGTATACTGCCTTTCATTGAATCTGAAGCATCATTTTGCAGTTCTAAAATTCGTTGCCCTGTGTGATGTAAAAGAGATTGCAATTTAACTTGTGCGCAGTTTTCGAAAATCGAAATATGTTGTGGATAACAGAGTTTTTTGCCTCCAAAACGGAATTGTAACTAGGGAAAACTTTACTGTTGCATAATTGCATAGTATGCCTTATATTCATGTACTGAGACTTAGTCAGTTTCGAATCAAAAACCAGTGCTAAAGCAGTATTTAGGGACATTTGTGTTTCCGTTTTAGATACTTTTTTCATGGTATTGATGTACTTCACTGCTCGCGTGGGAGATGTGGAGGTAACATCCGCGACAACTTTAACTGCTGAGGTAGCTCCAGATTCACGAAGAACCATTTTCGTAGCGTATGATAGATCCTTTGCACTGTAACTAGCACGCGATTTCTGTGCTTTTCTTCTCTTTGAGCACTGGCTCCTTGGTCCGGAAAGTTGACCTGGTGAAATTAATACTTCATGAACTTGTATGTACATTCATAGACTTATAATGTAAATATAATCAAAGAGTATATAAGTTATGAAATCTAAGTCAATGTACACTTCCGCCCAATAATCTTTGCTCACCCGAAATACAAACGACTCTAACTTTGAAACTCCATATCTCGGCAATAAATAGACATACAGGACTCTGCAGGAGCTCATTTGATAGGTATTTTCAAGTTCTTTTGATTGGTGTATATTAAAGTTGTTCTCAAACATTTCCCTTTGCGTATAAAGGGCAAAAAATTACGACATTTTGGTTGTATATTTAAACGCTCGCCAATTCGAAAAAAATGGTAGAAAAAATCTGCCTGCTACGCGGGCACATTCCCCTCGTGCGCTGTGCGCGCAGCTCGCTTTATACGCAAGTTTGAGCGCGCCTAGGGCGCGCGACTGTTGGTTCTCGCGCTTCGTGCATGATAATGTATTTATCTCACGTTTCGCGCTCGATTATGTACCTTTTAAAATCAAAGGTCAACGGACTGACAACTCTGATTTTGTGATTTTGAACTCTCTTTTGTTAAAGCGCTTTCGGCTTTAACGAACACATTCTCATTACGCATCTCGTACTTCGCACTCAATTTCTCCAAAATGTCAACTTTTCTACATTATACACAACACTTTTATATTAAATATGATACATTTCTTATGTAACTCTGTCTGCGATTGCTTATTCAAAAATTGCAAAATAAAGAGCAAATAGTATTTATCATGATTATTTTTTTATTTGTTTCTTATTTTGTTTTAAATTGTATTTTAAGCTGCGCTTAATCATGTATCATTTCAATATTTGTATATCATTACAATTCATAACATGCATAAAAATTGAATAATACTAACTCTTATTTCCTTGTCTTTATCATTTATTTTTATTTTTAATCTTATTTTTTATGATTAAATAAGAAATACTGTGCGTATGTATTTTTGATTCCTCTAGAATCAAACCAAAGAGCCTATGACAAAGCCACCGAACACGTCCTCGGGTTGCGGATAGAGGGTCGCAGTACCAAGGGTTTCTGCTGAATATCGTTACAAAAATAAATAGGCAGTCGCGGACAGTTGTCCAGGGCTGGTCCCGAAGGAATTTACCCCCAAGCGGAGGTGTGAAAACCGTGCCAAAAGCTGAATGGCACCTGGGTGAGGCGTCTAGAACGGCGACTTTGGGATACCGCGCGACCTCTCAGAGGACGCAGCCTTATCCTTGCATGCGGGGCTCTACAAGGATTGACGAACCCCTATCCCTAGCTTCTAGTGGAAACAATAATGACCACTCTAGACCTGGGGGAGCCAATCAAAATGGATTCAATGCGATGGATCGGCGAAATCTCGAGACCTTTAGGTGGACAGAGCGACTGAATCGCGACTTGCTAAAGTGCTACGATGCGAGTCTGGCCCCTAAACGGGATCACATGGCACGGCTGCATGCTCTGTGGTGCGAGAAACACCCGGAGCTCTCGCACTTTGCGCAGCAACGCCTGCAAATCCATACCTAACTACTCCGAAAAAGGGGCTTTGTAAGCGGAACGCCTACTCTACCACAGCTAGAACAAGCCGGCAACAGAGAAAGAGAGGCGACACTAAGACCAACTGCGGACAGGCATCCAATAGAGGAAGAGCGATGCTTTGTGACCTGGAAGAACACCAACACCAAGGTTTCTCTCAAACCTAAATATTTGGCTAAAATGGATGAAGAGCTTCGAACCGTAAAACAAAAGCAACGGCTGATCATAAGATCAAAAGGCGAATGCACCAACTTGCTATAAAGATAGGCTGGGCAAGACAGTATGCGTCCCGCATTCAGTGTGTGATTGACTAAATCACATCTGGTAGGAACTTTACCAACAAGGTTCGAAAGTACAACAGTTTCTCTCTGACCCATCTGGACTCTTCCAAGGCCCTCCAGTTACTGTCGAACACCCACCCAAACCAGAGGAGGTCGAAGTATTTTGGAAAGAAGTCTATGAAGTTCAGCATAGACTGGACGAAGACTCAGAAAATATAAATAGCTTCAAGGAGTTATGTGTTGCCCTCATAACACCTGACCAAGAATACCCACCAATCACTAACGAGGTGAAAAAAGTATTATTAGGAATGAAGAACTATTCCGCACCGGGACCAGATTGTATCAAAACCTTCTGATGGAAGAAGTTTCCTTCAACCCATCAGCATTTGGCCCGTATTTTCACCTCATATTTGAAGTCGGAAGAGCCGATTCCGGAGTGGTTGGTGGAAGGACGCACAATACTCCTGCCGAAAATAGGCAACTTAGCTGACCCGAAGAATTACAGGCCAATCACTTGTCTGAACACACCGTATAAGATATTAACAGCCATTCAAAATGATAAGATTGTTCGGGCAATTGAACCTGTGTGGCAAGAAATGTATGAACAACAAGGCTCAAAAAAAAAGGCGTAGCGAGATGTCGGGAGAACCTGCTCATCGATAGACGTGTCTGCAAAGATGCACCATTCTACCAGCGTGACCTATCGGTGGCCTGGACTGATTATCGGAAAGCTTTCGATTCGACCTCCCATAGGCTTATCATCTGTCTTTTGGAAATCTTAAAGGTTCATCCACAAATAGTTAGGTGCATAGAGAGATTGATGCCGCTTTGGAAAACCAGATTTACTATCTCATCTGGAAAAAATCATGTGACAACAAGGTCACCTTTCAGAGAGGTGTCTTTGAGGGAGACACCATGAGCCCACTTCTCTTTTGCCTTACATTATTGCCACTATCTCTAGCACTTCGCCATTCTGACGATTACTTGTGCAGTAGTTCCATGGACGAATAACGAGCTCAGATCCCTTGATATCGGAACAAGAAAGGTTATGCACATGAACAAAAGCATGCATCTTAAGTCTTCCGTTCCGCGACTGTACACCTCCCGCCGTCAAGGTGGTCGCGGAATATTGAGCCTTGAATGTCTTCACAACAGGATTATTCTGGGTAAAGCACATAGAGTTGCAAATGGAAGAGACCCTCTTCTTAAAATGGTCAGGAATCACGAAGAAGTGGGCAAAGGAGCGTTTCTGTACAAAGTAGCGGAGGAGGCTGCGGAAACACTCGGATTTAACTTCAGTATTAGGGGTGAGAAAAATGCATCAAATCTTATCTATCTCGAATACTCACTCCTAAAAGCCCGGATTAAGAAAGCACGGAAGAAAAACTTGCGTGAACAGCTCCTCGATAAGAAGATGCACGGTATCTTCCACAGAAATGTGAAGGATCAGTCAATGTCGTGTGAGCTAACGTTTGCTTTCCTTAAATCGCCCGGATTGAAGTCTGGTACGTAAGGTTTCATTTTGGCCATCTCTGTCACTCTTATGGCATTAACCTTAATATCACTCCTCTAAACGCTCCTAGGGAAATCGAGTCAATTGTCGAGAATGAGAAGCGCCGCATATACTGGAACTTTATATTCTCGAAAATTGTTTCTGTTGCACACTCGAGGCCTGACATGGTTCTTCTTGACTTCAAGAAGCGAACCATGTTCGTTATCGAATTTTCGACACCAGGTGACAAAAATATCATAACCAAGGAGAATGAAAAGAAAGAGAGGTATCGAGACCTTATAAGGAAGTTGCGAAGATTGTACCCGGAACATTCTGCCAAACTAAACAGCCTTATCAATCGTTGCAACTCCCTATCTAAAAATGATTACAAATAAAATAATGGATTTTGTCAGGCGAACATTTTTTGTCTGTTAATTTTAGTTTGTACGTTGTGTCATTTTCAAAAAGATTTAATATTTTTATTTAGAATGTTAATTTTTACGTCTAAAGCAAAAACTACGTGTCCTATCAAAAATTATAGCTCTTTTTTGGATAAACAAGTTTTGTCTCGTCTTTCCGTAGCTTGTGTCGTTAGTTCAAAAAAAATTCTTTTTTTTTTAATGTTTTTTTTACGACTAAAAGCAAAATCTACGCATGCTATCGAAAAATGATTTATTATAAATTTGTAGGTCTTTGGAGGGTGCGCAATTTTAGCTTATTCATTTTTTTCGTACCTTGCATAGTTTGACCAAAAAATGGAATTTTTGGATTTTTCATTATTATTGGTACAATCAAATTTAGAATTTTTAACTATTCTACCAAATTAAAAAAGTTGTTATCATAAGCTTGTAGGGCTTTCAAAAAGCAACGTTTTTCTTTTCGTGGCTTTTTTTCATATCGTACGTTGTTTGACTTAAAATGTTCATTTTAGTTTTTTTTTTGGATTTTTAAAATGCTCTACCTCTGATAATTTTGTTTTTACAGAAAAAAGTCATAACCATAAATTGCTTGAGTTTTTGAGTACTATGAATCATTGTACATAGAATTCAGGAATCTCGAAAAAATGTGGTTTCGACCATTTTTGGTACGATCATATCATGCGTTATTTGGCTTAAAATGTTGATTTTCGTGTGTTTACGTACTTATGTTAACATACTATGAATATCCGTACAGACAATTTTTGAATTAAAAAAAAGTGGTCTTACAAATTTTCAAAATACACTCACTTTTTGAATTTTCATCCAAAATGTCTAGCTAACGAACTTGACTTTCATTTTACTACACTAAAAGAGTATACCAAAGGCCAATCCAATCTGTCAATTCTTTCGAATGTTATCGTGCTGACAAACTAAAAATCTACAGGCACACGCACACACACACACCTACGCACACACAGTCACACATTCGTAAAGACCTGTTTTTCGGATTCAG
>NC_046660.1:146508575-146511173 GCF_010883055.1 Belonocnema kinseyi
TAAAAAAAAACAGTTTTTTAGCTCTTTTTTCGCACTATTCAAATCGCTTCTTGAAAAATATTTTTGATCTAAATTCAATGATTATATGATCGTTTCCTTCCGAAACAGCGTCTTTATTCATTGCTATTAATCTGGGACAATTCGAATCGCAGAAAAAAATTCACTTGAAAAGGTCATACATATATACTTGGAGCTATTCTTGTCATTATAGACCAAATTTAATTGTATGCATATAATTACATTCTAGATCAACCAAATCTCTCACTCAGTGTTAGGCATGAACACCTCCGCTTGATTCCCTCCAAAACGGCAGCATAATCAATTTTATCTACTTTTTTTGCGTAATAACGCGGCATGGTGGATGCAAAACGGGAAAAAGTCAAGAACACCAAACAAAATACAATTAAACGTATCGCGAAACACTGATATCGAGTGTCTCACAATTCCTCACTAAAAGTGTCTCATGATTCCCCACGACCTATGTTTTGCAATATAGCGGTGTGTGAACGGCTGAAAGACTTTCCAACTAAAATAAATTGTGTGGGTCTAAGGGCTAAAGTTCAACGATAAAAAATAGCATATTTACCTGAGTGGGTTTGGAACAGCACTTTCAAAACATGGGCAAACACAGGAGCGCGAGAAAACTTTGGGAAACTCGATTTTCGAGTCACGGTCACAGGGACGGGTACAAACGGATACACTGAATGATTGCTACTAGAAATATGAGCTCTGACCGAGATGACACAATATCAGCTGTTTCGATCTGTCATCTTTGAGGCATGCGCAAATCACTGTGCTGTCTCTCAATTCCCCACGCCTCAAAATTCCCCACTTTCCCCTACAAAAATGGACAAAAAAAAGTTCCGCTTAGAAAATGAGTGAAATCGGTCAACGTTATTAAAAAATAAAACCAGTATCAGTCCTATGGATGTGCGACTATTGTCAATAAGTTTGCTATATATTGTATTCCTTGAAATCATATTAATAAATATTTGCATACGGTTGACTTATCTTTTTTATATTTAGGTTTTTTTTTCATGCAATGGCCTTTCGACTCACCTATTATTTATTCAACTTTCGTTCACAGAGTCCCGGCAATCCATCGAAAAGGAGTTGGTGTGCCATATTTGAGCCATTTCCTCCAACGAATTTATCAATCAAAAAAGCGAACGATTTTTTAGTGAAAGAAAGAGCAAATAAATTAGGAAGTAGATTAAGCCCGTCATAGTTCTTTCTATCATAGAAAAGAATCAAGAGAACCAACTAACAGAAAAAATAAACATGAATCTCATAACCGACCGTCAGTAATTTGATTAAAGGGGAAATTTACAAAAACCTTGGTAAATTTCTTACAATAATATTGAAAACCTTATCAGAATAAGAATCAGTAATTTAAATTTACAAGCCTTCGATAACAGTGAACCATTACAGGCTAGAATTGACTCAAATCAATTAATGGTTTTAGGAGTCTACTACTACGCAAATAATAGAGAAGACTCAAGGGAAAACAAAAAATAGTCAAAAGGATAACCAAAATGGAAAACAAAATCAGAATAATCATGGTGAAAAACAAAACAAAAATCGATTTTCATTCTCACCGTTTGGATTTCCGTCCCGACCTTTTCCATATCTATATCAACACAATTTTAGACATACCGACAGACCCAGATTTCCAACTGATTTCCAATCAAATTGTCAACATAGATTTCAACCAAATTACCAACCTAGATTCATGAATAATAGACCCAGATATCCTGACAACCCCTACCACAAAATTTTGCCAATTTTTAACGAACTGACACTGGGCGCAATTCAAGGTCAAAATAAGCCAATGATCGAATTCCCCACAGTAAAAGAGGAAAATAATCGAAAATCGAACTTTGAAAGTGAAAATCGAAAACTGGGTAACAATACTAATAGAAACTCACAAGAAAGAACAAGTTCTAAAACTGACAAAAAAACAGGACACAAATAGAAAAAAAACGAATGAGGACACAACATATTTAAATTGTTGTCATTTTGGTTTAGCGGGACATTTTAAAAGAGAGTGGCCATATTATGTGTACAACCAGGGAAACTGCATTTTTTAAAACTATCTCGCGAAAATAAGTATCACCACGAGCAACAAATTCTCACAGTCTGATGGCCTCTTTATTATTAAAAAGACAATTTCCCCTACGATTTACAAATTAAAAAACCTTAAAGGAAAAAATAAATGTGAATAGGACGTAAATGATTTTAAAAGAGAAAACGCTAGTACAGATACTAATGGACTTATTACTAATGGTAGAAATACTAATGGACTTATGTTAGGATATTTAGACTCAAAATATGGCAAAATTGGCAAGGGATTCATGGCATTAAGAACAAAAACTGACACAAAATCTTATAACAAGAAACAAACTACTAGATACTTATTCCTAAACGTTCCAAGGAGTGACCACTAAGGAAAGCTAACGTATAGCGAGTATAATAGTATATATATAGTATCTATAGTATATATAATTAAAAATTTGTCATAAGGACAACAGCAGGATTTCGCCGGGAGCGGGTGCTAATCTGAAAAATTGCACCCGCTTCCAGCGAAATCGCGGTAAA
>NC_046660.1:146511273-146512283 GCF_010883055.1 Belonocnema kinseyi
ATCTCTTGATATCGGGACAAGAAAGGTTATGCACATGAACAAAAGCATGCATTTTAAGTCTTCCGTTCCGCGACTGTACATCTCACGCCGTCAAGGGGGTCGTGGAATATTGAGTCTTAAATGTCTTCACAACAGAATTATTCTGGGTACAGCTCATAGAGTTGCAAATGGAAGAGACCCTCTTCTTAAAATGGTCAGGAATCACGAAGAAGTGGGCAAAGGAGCATTTCTGTACAAAGCAGCCGAGGCGGCTGCTGAAACACTCGGACTTGACTTCAGTATTAGGGGTGAGCAAAATGCATCAAATCTAATCTATCTCGAGTACTCACTCCTGAAAGTCCGGATTAAGAAAGCAGAAGAGAAAAACTTTCGTGAACAGCTCCTCGATAAGAGGATGCACGGTATCTTCCACATAAATGTGAAGGATCAGTCAATGTCTTGTGAGCCAACGTTTGCTTTCCTAAAATCGCCCGTATTGAAGTCTGGTACAGAGGGTTTCATTTTTGCATGCCAAGACGGTGTCATATCCACCTTAACATACCGTCGCCACATTTTGAGCCAAGACATTCCCGATGATAGCTGCAGGGCGTGCCATGCATACCGGCATTCACCTTAATATCGCTCCTCTAAATGCTCCTAGGGAAATTGTGTCAATTGTCGAGAATGGGAAGTGCCGCATATACTGGAACTTTATATTCCCGACAATTGTTTCTGTTGCTCACTCGAGGCCTGACATGGTTCTTCTTGACTTCGAGAAGCGAACCACGTTCGTTATCGAATTTTCGGCACCAGCTGACAAAAACATCATAGCCAAGGAGAATGAAAAGAAAGAGAGGTATGGAGACCTTATAAGGGAGTTGCATCGATTGTACCCAGAATATTCTGTTAAACTGATCGTCCTTATCATGGGCGCTCTTGGAGGTGCCAAGCTTTCACTTGCTAATAGCCTAAAAAGCATTCCTGCGTGTCAACAATATGCTAGAACACTTGCAGGAAAAATGCAGAAGGCG
>NC_046660.1:146512383-146527691 GCF_010883055.1 Belonocnema kinseyi
AATGCGGCTCTGTGGCACGCCCAGGTATGTATAAGTCTCTCCAGCGCAAAGGTGTCGTATGGCGTTTCTATCAACGAGCTCAGGATCTTCAGGGATGCCATTTTCCTCGTTTCCAATAAACCTTGGCGCATTTGTCTAACCCAAATTCCATTCCAATTTCCTTAGTATATCGTTCGACAATCCCCAGAGCTGGATGCAGTTGCTCTCTGTTTTTAGCATAGATCTTAAGATCGTCCATGTAAAATACATGAGTACCCGTCGAAATGGCGCAGTGCTAGAGATAGTGGCAATACTGTAAGGCAAAAGAGGAGTGGGCTCATGGTGTCGCCCTGAAAGACACGTCTCTGAAACGTGACCTTGTTAGTTGTCACACGATTTTTGCCAGATGAGATAGTGAATCTGGTTTTCCAAAGCGGCATCAATCTCTCTATGCACTCAACTATTTGCGGATGAACCTTTAAGCTTTCCAAAAGACAGATGATAAGTCTATGGGATGTAGAATCGAAGGCTTTCGGATAATCAATCCAGGCCATCGATAGGTCACGCTGGTAAAATGCTGCATCTTTGCAGACACATCTATCGATGAGTAGGTTCTCCCGACATCCGGCTACGCCTTTCTTTGAGCCTCGTTGTTTATACATTTCTTGCCACACAGGTTCAATTGCCCGAACAATCCTATCATTTATGATAGCTGTGAATATCTTATAAAGCGTGTTCAGACAAGTTATTGGCCTGTAGTTCTTCGGGTCAGCTAAGTTACCTATTTTCGGCCGGAGTATTGTGCGCCCTTCCACCAACCACTCTGGAATCGGCTCTTCCGACTTCAAATATGAGGTGAAAATACGGGCCAAATGCTGATGGGTTGAAGAAAACTTCTTCCACCAGAAGGTTTTGATATTATCTGGTCCCGGTGCAAAATAGTTCTTCATCCCTCTTAATACTTTTTTCACCTCCTCGGTAGTGATGGGTGGGCATTCTTTATCAGGTGTTATGAGGGCAACACATATCTCCTTGAAGCTCTTTATATTTTCTGAGTCTTCGTCCAGTCTATGCTGAACTTCGTAGACTTCTCTCCAAAATACTTCGACCTCCTCTGGTTTGGGTGGGTGTTCGACAGTAACTGGAGGGTCTTATAAAAGTCGCGATGGGTCAGAGAGAAACTGCTGACTTTCTCTGACCCACCTCTCCCTCCGCTCTAGACTTCTCTTAGCGTCAGATAGTATCCGTATTTTATCAACAATATGCTGCCTGATGGTCAGCAGCTTTGACTTGTTAAGTGTGTGATAACGGGTCCGGAGTTCGCGCGCGAACTTTCGAACCTTGGCGGTAAAATTCCTGCCAGATGTGATGTAGTCAATCACACATTGAATGCGGGACGCGTACTGTCTTGCCCAGCCTATCTTTATGGCAAGTTGATGCATTCGTCTTTTGGTCTTATGATCAGCCGTTGGTTTTGTTTTACGGTTCGCATCGGCCAAAGTTCTCGCTGCATTATACACACAATAATTGATAGCCCTGAGGTCGCATTTACCGGAAAAATGTCCACGAAGCTCGTCATCCATTTCAGCCAGATCTTTAGGCTTGAGAGAAACCTTGTTGTTGTTTCTCCGGGTCGCATTGAATCCATTTTCATTGGCTCCCCCAGTTCTAGATTGGTCGGCATTGTTAGCCGACCCATTGTCGGGAGCCCTGCGCATTCTGTTGTTTTGAACCGCACTTACTACAACTATGTTGTTCCCACGAGAAGCTAGGGAAAGGGGTTCGTCCATCCTTTTAGAGCCCCGCATGCAAGGATAAAGCTGCGTACTGTGAGAGGTCGCCCGGTATCCCAGAGTCACCGTTCTAGACACCTCACCCAGGTGCCATTCAGGTTTCGGCATGGTTTTCACACCTCCGCTTGGGGGTTAATTCCTTTGGGACCACCCCTGGACAATTGTCCGCGACTGCCTATTTATTTTTGTAACCATATTCAGCAGAAACCCTTGGTACAGGGACCCTCTATCCGCAACCCGAGGACGCGTTCGGTGGCTTTGTCATAGGCCCTTCAGTTTGATTCTAGAGGAATCAAAACCGAACCGAAATATAAATATATATATATATATAGTATAATAGTATAACGTATAGTCCTGTGCCGTGAACCGCAGCGCAATAGAAAGAAACATAAGTTATTTTTGAACATATATGTAAGTAACGTAAAACAATTTCATCGATAGTTGGAAGGAATCCCTTCACCTTTTAAAGTATCACGTATTTGGTGAATGATCCCCAACATATACTAGGAAATTAATTAAATAAATTTCTGTACGATTTTATACAGCACAATAATTAATTTAAAAAACCTAAAATGCGTCATGAATGTGAATCGTGCTTTGAGAATGCTTAACCCCCTCGAATTATAATGATGGTGCTTTATGTCGGTAGACTGCAATGTTGTCTAATTCCACAACATTTCCTGTCCTGTACATAATTCTCCACTACGACAATTAAACTGCAATTGTTACCATTTGGGAAGAAAATAAAAACTGACATTAAGGGTAGTTTACTCTTTAAATCTAAAACGAAGTTTAAAAGGCTGTATTTTGCATTTTTATATAAACTGATAAGTCATTCAAAAATAAAATCTAACTATCATGAAAATCAGGAATTGTGAATGTTACCCACCGTGGATAGTTAACCCCCGTTTAAAGGGACATAATAAGGGAAATAAAATTTTACTGCAATCTAATAACATAATTTCAGCCTAAATAAAGTTTGCACTGCCTTTTAAATGATTAATTTCACTGAAAATTATATTCCTCAAGTAATTATTCCTAAACTTTGAAGAGTCACTTCACCCCCTAAATATAAATTTGGGCACGTACAAAAACACGTTTGCCTCATTTTCTATTGCTCTAAAACATACTTCAGAATAAATCACACCGGAGGCGGACACTTGGGTAACCTTCCTTGTGAGTGAAATTGGTCGCTGAAGGATGTTGTTCGCTGACAAAAATACATATTCTTTTTAACAAAGTAACATAATATTAAACTTTAAATTGAGAAATTCCGTTGGTGTAAAAAAACATCCTTTTGACAAAAGAGGACATTTCTCTGAATGGCATCTAGTGACTTTTCATGTTTACGCTATAATTTGTAACTGACATTTTCTGTTTTTACTGAAAATGTACTTATCTCCTTTTATTAATCGCACAAATCTCGTGTATAACCATACCTGATATACATTACATAGAAAAAATAATTTTTTTTTGTGAGAGGCAAGAGGACACACATTAAAAAAGCTCCTGAAAACAGAGGAGTTTAAAAGATACTGCAACCTCCTTGTTATGAATTCTGGAAACTTATTTTTATAGACTAACTGCAGACGATGATAATATAAATATACGTTACACTGAGTGTATTGAATGCGAAATTCTCACATCAGCACCCACCAGGCGCGGCAGCAGCGAGATAACGCACGGTACGTTGAAGGCATTCGCTCTTGTAAACTCCTATTTCTTCAAACCGAAAAGTATCCTCCTTCTAGTCGAAATAGGGTTTTTGAAGGGAAGTATTCTACTTTTTTTAAACGTATATAAAAAAACGATGAAATCCGAGTTTGCCAAAAATCGATTATAATATTTAATTTGATAAATTGAGACTAAACATTTATAGAATAAAAAATTAAATACAAGCATCTTGAAGTGCATGAAAAGAGCTTTTTAAAACACTTTTTTTTAATCGAATCAGTTCAAGCTGAGTTGTTCACACTTGATGGAGTATTAGACAATTACAGTTCGAGTATTTTCTATTTAATATAGACCTTGAAAGGTGTTTCTCAGGACTGTATTTAATATATGTATGCAGTTCAATCTCGTGTATCTGCGAAGACCAGCTAAAATGTTAGGACTCTGGTTAGTAACAAATATACAGTAAACTTCCACTTATGTGTACGCTCGCGTATGGCCACGCGCAGCTAGTACTCCTGCCCCTATATGCACTTATTTCCTCTTTCGCAATTCCTTCACCTCCGACCACGGTCCCTGTAGGGGACCTGCGGTCACGCGCGCGAGAGTAGTTGACCAATTAAAAAAATAGGCTCGAAGAGCGGGAAGTTTGAATTGAGTATTCTTATATTTCCTCATGGGAATACAGACAACTTTTTCGAGAAAATATTCGAAAAGTAAAAGTAACTCATAAATGTCGGAAAAGAAATATGTCTCCAGTGTAGAATGCATTTTATCAGTCATGTTCCATTATTTTGTCGATTGACGACATTTCAGTGTCCCGAAATACAATAAACTGTCCGGAATTTCAGGTGTGAGTACCCGATCTGAGACACTAACCTTCAATTTTGGATATTTTATTTCGTGACACTGAAATGCCGTCAATTGACAGAATAATGAAGCATGACTGAGAAAATACATTCAACACTCGAGAAATACTACAATTCAGGCCGCTATAACCTACCTTTCCATTTAAAAAATTCTCCAAAAAGTCGTGTGTAGTTGCAGTGCCATGTACCAAAGAGCATGTAGCCTTCCTGTCGGTTTTGATATTTCCACCTATTCTAGCATGATAACTTGCATATTCACACTTTTATAACTTGCTTACTTTTACTCTAAGAATATTTGATCGAAAAACGTTCTCTGGACTATTATGTCACGTTATGCTGGAATACTCAGTATACCGTAAAATATTTTATTCGGTTTTTGATTCTATTATATTAATTTTTAGTTCGCAAATTATACTATTTCAAGGAAATGAAAAATCAGTCATGTTAATCAATCTTATGCTAACGGACCGCGACTTTTTTAACTGCCTATGTACCGAAAAGCATGATTATTTATAGTATATCTTTATTAATTCAGAAAAGACCCGCGCTTGTCGGCACATGCACAGTTGGAAAAGTGTCTGACAGTGGGGGTATCGATATTTATCGATACAACGCCGAGGCAGCCAATCAACGTTGCTAGATACAAATATCCTGACGACTCGCGGTAGAGGTGGGCGTCCCTCCAGAGGGGGACATTCATGAGCGTATACGTTTTACGGTGGGGGGCATAAGTGGAAGTTTATTGTAATGAGCTCCATATCCGACAGTACGTTCCGTCCAGTTTTTGCCTCTTCAACTGGAAATTTTGTTGAAAAAAGGAAAAGAAATTTTACAATCCAGACAGACATGATGTAATATATGGTTACAGTTGAGCAGGAGTTATGGGTATAACGATCCTCCAACATGTCTGTAAACACAGCACATCGTCTGGATCGTATTACTGACATTAGGTCCTGAATGAGGATTTGAGGCACGCCCAGCTATGTATAGGTCTCCACAGCGTCAACGTGTCTAATAAAACTTATATTCACAAGCTCAGCATCATTGGACACCCCAACAATCTTTTCTTTCTGCAGATAATTCTTGTCACATTTGTACAACACAAAGTCCATACCAATCTCTCTTGCGTACTCCTTGACAATATTTAAAGCAGTCTGAGGTTTGTCATTACCAGAAGCATAGATCTTCAGGTCATCCATATAAAATGCATAAGTGGCCGGATGCTCGCGGTCATTTGTGTCACTGCAGAGGTCTCCAGGAGAATTTCGTAATCCGAGAGGTAGAGGCGAAAACGTAAGGCAAAAAAAGAGAGCTCCTGGTGCCGCCCTGAAAGTCACTTCTCTGAAAGGCGGCGATGTTAGTTGCCACTCAATGTTTTCCGGATGAGATAGTATACATGGTTTCCCAAAGTAGCTACTAACCAGTGAAAGCTTGGCATCTCCAAGAGCGTCGATGATAAGGACGATTAGTTTAACAGAATATTCCGGGTACAATCGTCGCATGTCTCTATACCTCTCTTTCTTTTCATTCTCTTTAGCTATGATGTCTTTGTCAGCTGGTGCCAAAAATTCGATAACGAATATGGTTCACATATCGAAGTGAAACAGAACCATGTCAGGCCTAAAGTGTGCAACAAAAACAATTAACAAGAATATACTGTTCCAGTACATGCAGCACTTTTCATTCTCGACGATTGACTCGATTTCCCTAGGAGCATTTATAGGAGCGATATTAAGGTTAATGCCGTAAGAGTGACAGAGATGGTAATAAAGCACTCTTAGTGCTTCATTGTGCCTCTGGATGTAGGTTTTTCCTGCATGAGTTGGACAACTAGATAGTATTTGCACTGAATGCTCGGGGTCTGCATAGCATGCCCTGCAGCTATGATCGGGAATGTCTTGGCTCAAAATGTGGCGACGGTATGTTAAGGTGGAAATGACACCGGCTTGACCTGCCAAAATGGAACCTTCCACGCCAGACTTGAAGCACAGTGATTTAAGGAAAGCAAAAGTTAGCTCACGCGACATTGACTGATCCTCCTCATTTCTGTGCAAAAAGCCGTGCATCCTCTTGTCGAGGAGCTGTTCACGGAAGTTTTCCTCTTGTGCTTTATAATCCGGTCTTTCAGGAGTAAGTACTCGAAATAGATAAGATTTGATGCATTTTGCTCAACCCTAATACTGAAGTTAAATTCGAGTGTTTCAGCAGCCTCCTCGGCCGCTCTTTACAGAAACGTTTCTTTGCCCACTTCTTCGTGCTTCCTGACCACTTTTGGAAGAGGCTCTCTACCATTTGTGACTCTATGTGATGTACCCAGAATAGTCCTGTTGTGAAGTCATTCAAGATTCAATATTCCGCGAACACCTTGACGGCGTGAGCTGTAGAGTCGCGGAACAGAAGACTTTAGATGCATGCTTTTGTTCATCTGCATAACCTTTCTTTTCTCGATATCAAGGGATCTCAGCTTGTTCATCGTTACATCCTGAATGCGGCTCTGTGGCACGCCCACGTATGTATAAGTATCTTCAGTAAACACCTCAGGAGACTGTCCTCTATTGATCTCATTAGGCAAAATCGTATTATCTCGGCGACCAAAGCAGTACCAAGGGTTTCTGCTGAATATGCTTACAAAAATAAATAAGCAGTCGCGGACAATTTTCCAGGAGTGGTCCCGAAGGAATTAACCCCCAAGCGGAGGTGTGAAAACCGTGCCGAAAGCTGAATGGCACCTGAGTGAGGTGTCCAGAACGGTGACTCAGGGATACCGGGCCACATCTCAGAGTACGCAGCCCTATCCTTGCATGCGGGGCTCTGCAAGGATGGACGAATTCCTTTCCCTAGCTTCTCGTTAAAACAACAATGAAAACACCAAACATAGTTGTAGGAAGTGTGGTTCAAAACAATAGACCGGCATTGTGGGTCAACCTACTATGCCTACCGCTCTAGAGCTGGGAGAGCCAATGAAGATGGATTCAATGCGATGGAACGGTGGAATCTCGGGACCTTTCGGTGGACGGAGCGACTGAATCACCACTTACTAGAGTGCTACGATGTGAGTATAGCCCCTGAACGGGGTTACATGGCACGACTACATGCTCTGCGGTGCGAGAAACACCCGGAGCTATCGTACTATTCGCATCAACATCTGCGAAACCATGCCTAACTACTCCAAAAAAGGGGCTATGTAAGCGGAACGCCTACTCTACCACAGCTAGAACAAGCCGGCAATAGAGAAATAGAGGCGACACTGAGACCAACCGCGGGCAGGCATCCGATAGAGGAAGAGCGATGTTTTATGACCCGGAGAAACATTAACACCAAGGTTTCTCTCAAGCCTAAAGATCTAGCTGAAATGAATGACGAGCTGCGTGGACATTTTTTCGATGTATCCGATCTCTGTATTATCAATTGTTGCGTGTATAATGCAGCGACAGCTTTGGCCAATGCGAACCGTAAAAGAAAACCAACGGTTGATCATAAGACCAAAAGACGATTGCATCAACTCGCCATAATGATAGACTAGGCAAGACAGTACACGTCCCGCATTCAGTGTGTGATTGACTACATCACATCTGGCAGGAATTTTACCTCCAAAGTTCGAAAGTTTGGTCGCGAACTCCGGACCCATTATCACACACTTCAGAAATCAAAGCTGCTGACCATCAGGCAGCATATTGTTGAAAGAATACGGATACTATCTGACGCTAGGAGAAGTCTAGAGCGGACGGAAAGGTGGGTAAGAGAAAATCAACAGTTTCTCTCCGGGACCAGATTGTATCAAGACCTTCTGGTGAAAGAAGTTTCCTTGAACTCATCAGCATTTGATCCGTATTTTTACCTCATATTTAAAGTCGGAAGAGGCAATCCCGGAGTGGTCGGTGGAAGGGTGCAAAATACGTCGTGAGACGTGGTAGTGGCTGAAATTTTAATCTGATTTCGCTGGGAGCGGGTGCTAATCTGGAAAATTGCACCGCCAAGGATAAGGACAATTAGTTTAACAGAATATTCCGGGTACAATCGTTGCAACTCCCATATAAGGTCTCGATACCTCTCTTTCTTTTCATTCTTTCCGCTCTAGACTTCTCTTAGTGTCAGATAGTATACGTATTATCTCAACAATATGCTGCCTGATGGTCAGCAGCTTTGACTTGTTAGAAATGTTAGATTATTCTTCTTTAATTTGTATTTGGATTTATATAGAAATTCACATCATCATTCGTCGTTAAAAGAAATCTGATGTTCGTATATAGCTTGGTTAATGTAGCACTTTGTGGGATGTGTCACGCGGTACCATTCAAAATTAAGAAAGAGATGAGACGAAATTTAACAAATGAATGATTGAGAATGAAACCTAAAATCAATTTTGAAAATCGAGCGCCACCGAGTGAGACAGTCGAGAATCTCTTATCGTCCTGAATCACTACCCACACCTTCTACTATACATGTTCCAACTCTAGCTGCTCGTGTTAGTCGACCAAGGAGAGATGCAGAATTGGATGCAAAGGAGGAACTTGCAAAGCACCATTCAGGATTCCGCGTAAAAGGGGGACCATCGAAGCCAATCACGAAATAGTGTTGAGACGGAAAGAGGCGACAGAGAAATCACAGGACGAAAATGAGCTGTGTGATAGTCCCGCAAAAAGTACGGAACGCCTCTAATTTCGTCAATAGGACGAAACGTTTGGAACATCATATATAACGGCATCCTCACCAAAATTAGACATTAAACTGTTGGTTTTAACCGATGTTATATGTTTATTCACGCTCCATAGTTTTGTTCCAGTTCCAAAAAAACACTAAGTTTAAGTAAAATCGCGTTAATATTAACGCATGCAATAAAGCCAATGAATCCTTTGAATGATTCAACAAAGGAAAAACTTGTTTGGTCAGAGAATGGACAGCGATGAACGAAGGGCAGGACTACTACGATCAAATATTAAACAGAAGTTAAGAAATACATTTTATACTGAAAATATAATTTAAAACTTAAATTGAATTGATGAGTTTTCATTGACCTTGACACGAAGATTTGTTCATATGCATATCTCGAGTGTTCAGAAACCACATCATCTGCAGACGAGTTTGGAAGGCCAAACTGAACTCCTACTGAAGAACAACAACGACAGGTAAGAACTTCGATCGCCCTTAGGAATTGTTGAAGCAGCTGTATAAAAACATACGTGTTCTTATTACGTCATAAACCTCGAATTATCACTCTCTTCATTCTCAAAGATGTCTTGAGAAGTTATGATACTTTCGAAGCTTCGAAAGTTTTATAGCGTCCGACATTCGAGACACTCAATAACTTCCTTAACTACTATAACGAATATAATGAAATATCATTAATATAAAATCTCTAAACGATATTGTCGTTTTCGATTGTCACAATACTCGATTTTCATTGCTATATGCATGAGACATGAGGTGTCAGTGGGTTAGACAGCGTTGGAAAATATTGAAAAAAGTGTCACGATTGCTCGTTCTTTGATAGCTACAAGAGTACGACAGAGGCATCCGTGAATTAGACAGTAATGGAACGTTACGCGTGTTTTCTTGAAGTTAATGATCCAAACAGAGCTGCCTTGATCTGCGCTTGCTTTGATTTGATTGACGTTCATCGGCTATGGTGCGCGTCTGTACTTGATTTTTAAATACGTACGTGAACTAGAGCCAATGACCGCCGCACAGTTCAAGCATGCGAAAGCATTTTTGGATCACTGTTGGGAATAATAATCGAATCAAAATTCAAGGTCGATCGTACGAATCAACACTTCTGCTTTACCACCACCTTGCCACCCGTACCGCCGCAATACAGGGCCTCTGCTTGTTATTTATTATCGAATTCTTATTTCAATTTAAGCCTCTACCGCCCACAGTGACATATATGTAACGTTTGGAAGACTTGAGTTTTTTTAAATATGACTTTGAGACGAACAGCAATTTTTAACGCAAGGATTGAAGTCAGGACGGTAATGAGCTAGAATTTTAGTTTTGTATACACTCCGCCATAGGAATAATATGCCTAAATATCTCAAAATTCAGAAAAAAAGAAAGTTTTAAGAGCGGTAGGGGGTTAAGCCTCTCTGCTTGTTATTTATGATCGTATTTTTATTTAAATTTCGGAAAGTACATGCTAAAGCCTTCAAAGCATTTAAACGAGCTAACTGGACCATTAAATATATCTACATGAGTGCCTGCAAAGAGTTTCTCAGAGCTTCTCAGAGCCTTGAGAATCTTCAGCATATACTCTGAGATTTCTATCTGTAGGGTTAGTATATTTTTAATCACAAGTTAATGTTTAAGTTATTATTTGTTATTAATATAAACATTAACATTAAGTAATATTCCTTTGAAGCATGGAATTCGTTATAATTTTTGTTTTCAAAGTCCATTACTGGTGTAAAATGCGAAGACAAGTTTTTGAGATTTTGAGGTTAGGAATTAATTTTAGAATACAAGAGCGAACTGCTGGATGCAGAATTAGATCATTTTTGCCACTTTAATGTAAATCATCCGTCCATGTACAAAAATCTATCAAATATTATTTTTGCTTATAAAACTTTACGAAAATGTAATAAAAAAACTTTACGAAAGTTAACTCTACCGATAGAAATCTCTGAGTATTCTCCAGCGAAATAGCCTGGCCCATTTGAGTCTATAAGCAAATTCAACTTGAATGATTTAGTCTATGAGATAGTCTGAGCGATTTGGGTTCTTTTCAAGGTCCTTTTAGTGGTCCTTTTAAGAGTGGTGCGACGGTAATATAATGTTCCTTTTGTATTCGTCATGTACGGGCGGGCAGGGTTATTTACAGTAGTTCGCCGCCGCTAACCCGACTCACCCTTTTTAAATTTCTCTTCAAATTATTATACTTATTTATAATTATAACTTATCACGAGAAGCGTCGTATTAATTCCAATTTTAAGCATTAAAAAAAGTCAAATATCTGAAATCATCGAAACCCGTAGATTCCGAATTATTATGTTTTAGGCTGTTAACTATGAAATTTAAAAAATCTACTTCTAAATTTTAATCTGAAAGCTTAAAAAAGGACCCTCGAGTGTCGACCACTCTATTGATATAGCTTCTCTGCTTGTAATTTATGATCGAATTCTTATTTCAATTGCAGCCTCTCTGCTTCTTATTTATTATCCTATTTCTATTTCAATTTCGGAATGGACATTTTAAAGCCTTTAAAACATTTAAAAGAACTACCTGCAACTTTATATATATCTACCTGAGTACTTGTGGAGAATTTCTCTCAGCTTCTCTGACCCTAGAGAATCTTTAAAATATACTCAAGAGATTTCTATCGGTAGGGAAGCTTTTGCTCATTTTTCTTAATATGAAAAAAATACTCCGTGTTTGAAATAAATTGAAAATTAGTGAAATTTCTTATACAAATTTCACAAAAATATCATTTAAATTTGTACAATTTTTGGTGAAAAAACAGAAACTATTTTACTCAGGATTAAAATAAAAATATTTTTTTTACGTTTTCATCCTACGTCTTTTTGATAAATTTTTTAACTGCGAGCAGTACGCTCTTGAATTTCAAAATTGAATATTAACCTCAAAATCTCAATAAGTTGCTACCGCATTTGATATCAGCAATGCAATTTTATGACCAACTCCATGCTTCACAGGAATAATATTTAATGTTAATGTTTATATTGAATACAAATGATAAGTAAAACATTAACTTATAACTAAAAATACACCAATGTTACACTAACTTTACTCAATATCAGAAAAGTACCATTAAACTCCTTGCACTTCACCTTCACCACAAAACAGTTGTATAAAATAAATAGGCTTCCAATGTTTTATATGCTTTTAAATAATATATGGTTTAAGAAATGTGGCATTGAATGAATTATGTTCAGTTTTATGGATTTATCGGGTCTTTATATCTGCCGACAATTTTGTCAAATACTCTATCTTTATTTTATAAAAACGCAATTTTGAAAACCTCCAGCAACAGATACATACTATAGGGATGCACGGGCAGTTTCATTATCACCCAATAGTCAGAGAGAAATTAGTTTTTGACCAACTAAAAAGAAACTTACAACAAAATAGTTGAATTCTCAATCAAAAAGAGGAATTTTCACGAGAGAAGTTTTATATTTCTAACAAAAAGCACAAATTTTCAACAAAATACGGGAATTTTCAAACAAACAATTCCATTTTTAACTAAAAAATATCAAGTTTCAATAAAAAATATCAAATTTTAATTAAAACAGATGAACTTGACACCAAATAGTAAAATTTTTAACAAAACAGATGAATTTTCTATTTTAAATTGGGTTTTTAAACAAATAATAGAATTTTCAAATAACTTAATTTTTAATGCAAGAACAATATTATAAAAAGTATTTAAAATAAAATTGAATTCACTTAAAATCAGGCAGCTTCTACACATTATTTAGCAGAATTTCTCAGCGATTACAATTTTTTATAGTAAATTATGCAAGACGTTTTTTCCGATCTAAGACAAAAAAATCGAATTCGGACATCTATGTTAAGAATAATAAAAAACAGATTATTTTTCACCCATAACATAATTTTTAACTAAAAAGATGAAGATTGTTACGAGCCCCCTTGGAATTAAATTAATTATTTTAATTTTATTTTACTGACTCGTAACCCTCTTTCTGTAAACTCCACTCTAATATATTACAACGAAGTGAAACTTGACTCAACCCTTTTTCTGAACGGATTGAATTTTTAGAAAAGGATCGAAACGAAGAATACCTATAAAATTCCACTTAAATTGATGATACATGAAAATGAATCTAAATTATTTTTTAATGCGAATTATAAAATTTTGGAAGATAATTTCCTGTCACCGTGCTTGGTAACAAGTCGCGAGGCTGGAAATTCATAGTCATCAAATTCCTAAGTCATCAGTTTTCTGTTCCCGCGTTCTTGCCGTCCTTATTCAACAAAAATACCCCACTTCAAGTGCAATTCGCACCGACGAGCTACGATGAGAGCCATCCGATTTTGCAGTTCTTCATTCTTCCTTGCCCTGACAAGAAGTTTGAAGGAAAAGCACTTCGCTGCTTTTCCCTTGCCCGTCAGTGGTTCGGTCTCGTGTTTCAAGTATTCTTCTCTTCGCATCCAACGTTTTATTTTTCTAACAGTCAAAGCACAGAACTACATACGAGACGGACGTATACACTAAAAGAAAATCTTTGCCGACGAGTAACAGAGAATTTATTTTCTCAGAGCAACGGGAAATTTAAATAGGAAAAGTTTACAAAGTAGCTTAGCACTGCTCGACCTATTAAATTTCGAGTTCATGGAACACGGAAACGGTATCGGGAGTAGTAATTATTCAAGTGTGTTATCTTAAAATTCTGAGCATACACAGTAGACGGAAACGATTAAGGAGTGACAACTGAAAAGGAAAAACGGAAAAGGGTGCGGGGAGTGGAACGTCTCAACCTCCGGATGGTAAAGGACAAAAGAGCGAAACCACTAGTTAAAGGTATGTTCTTTGTTTGTGCCTCTCCTTTTCCCTTAAAATTGTATTTCTACCAAAAATATTACGTGCCCGCCCCTTTCTATTAAAAGGAAAAGAGGTGGTAAATTTAAGTGATTAATCCGTAAATACGAAAACCTATTTGTGTTTATTGTAATTGATTCTATGTTTATTCCAATAAAATAAATCTCGAATCGGCTTAGGGCTATAGTTCTACGTAACTATTTTTGATTTACCAATCCCATTCCCAAAGTTGATCAGCTAAGTGCAAGCATGGCATCTTCAGGCAGAAGAGAGCGAAGCAACGATCTCGCAAAATAAAAACAATTCTTCGAAACATAATAAGAATTGGCATTTTGGACCTCCGAGCCACTTGAAAGAAAATAAGAATAATTTCAGTAAACACTTGTTTTCTATTAGGTGGGTCGTAACAATATGTTGGTGGCAGCGGTGGGATCACTTCGCGCACTATTGCTTGCGCTTCGCTACCAATTTGGAGTTTGGAGTTTTCAAAAATTTTAAAATTTGATGCAACACCAGAAAAAAATGAGAATGTATCGAAATTCTCCTCATGCATTAAATGATACAATTACAATTTTATTCAACAAATTAGAATTAAGATTTTGAGCTGTAAGCATGAGCGAATGTAAATTCTGAGGTAGGTTTTCCTTGTGATTTTAATTTTCTCTGTTATCTGAGCTTTTGTACGGATTTGATTAGAAATATTATTTTCAGTAACCAAAAATTCGTCCTACGAATACTAAGTCCTTCACTGGCATAGTAATAGGTACTGATTAAAAAAAAGAAGGGGGTTAATTTTTTAATTAAATTAGAAATTAAAGACTGAATCATTATGGCCTTTACCGGCTTAATTGATTTGTAGACAAAAAAAATTTTTTTTAACGTTCAAATATCGGGAATGACGGAAAACAAGTACTTTGTGAACTTACTATTTTTTGTTAATAAAAGACTAAAATAGAATAGGGTACTCATGCCTGAATTACATGATATTTTTAAGGTTCCTTTAAAAAGAACGACCACTCATCGTGCAGGAAGAAAAGTCCGTTCGCGAAATGAAACGTTTGTCGCGCGATTTAAATCCCTGTACCAAGGGTTTCTGCTGAATATGGTTACAAAAATAAATAGGCAGTCGCGGACAATTGTCCAGGGGTGGTCCCGAAGGAATTAACCCCCAAGCGGAGGTGTGAAAACCGTGCCGAAAGCTCCCGACAATGGGTCGGCCAACAATGCCGACCAATCTAGAGCTGGGGGAGCCAATGAAAATGGATTCAATGCGATGGATCGGCGGGATCTCGTAACCTTTGGGTGGACGGAGCAACTGAATCACGACTTGTTAGACTGCTACGATGCGAGTGTGACCCGTGAACGGAGTTACATGGCACGGTATGCTCTGTGGTGCGAGAAACACCCGGAGCTATCGCACTTTTCGCAGCAACGTCTGCGAAACCATGCTGAACTACTCCGTAAAAGGGGCTATGTAAGCGG
>NC_046660.1:146527791-146534174 GCF_010883055.1 Belonocnema kinseyi
ATAATACTAAGGCCTCCACTGGCCTAGTTGAGTATATTAATGAAATTAAATAGAGAATGAATAAAATAAATAACAAAAGGTTTCATTTCCAAATAAGGTTTTATTCAATTAAAATTGAATTTAAAAAAAAGTTCATAGTCTAAAAACGGGCTTGAATAAGTTTATGCGTGATCAATTTTGACTGAAGAAATAGTTCGAGGGACATGAATATCGTAGGAGCAAGTAATCAAATTCAAAATGCCTCCCTTTTGCCATGAAACTGCACAGTATCAGGAACCAACCGGAATAACGCTATATTCACCATCTTTCCGAAGAGGTAACATTCGTCTAACCCTGCATCGAGAAATTCCGTTAACATTCATTCCGGAAAGCAAGTTACTGGTGGGGTTCACCAGACACCCGACAATAATAAAAGAACTTGGGTCACTGGACATTGTATCAGTAAGAACAGTAGGTATAAACTTGAATAACAAGGTTATTACGTGCGAGGTCATTTCTGTCAGGACTCCCATAGAACACCCAATAGTAGAAGGAATTTTAGGTATGATGGCCATTGAGCGTCTACGCATCTAAATTTTGCATTGTACGAATGCGGAGTTCTAGTTGCTCAAATCTGGGGATTTACCCTCTGTTTAACTAAATAAAAAGCGGCTTGGATTTGAAGAAATTACAAGTCTCGCAAATCACCTACACTTTAAATTCAAATTGACCTTTCTGTTTAGTAAGGGTTAAAGATGTTCAAATCTACTGAATCTGGTATGGTGGTGTATAAAAGAAAACACCGAGCAAGTGAGAAGGTACGTGAACGGTATGAAAAGGTCATAGCCCGTGATTTAAATGTTAAAAATAATCATGAGAAACCTCTACCCCGTGAATCAAACGAAACGTTCGAGGAGATAATTCTCTCCCTCGAAAGATGTATCAATTCGGAATCATAAATGATTTTACTGTAGAGCAATTTATTTTATTATATTTTTGTTATGCCCATGTGGCCAAAATAAATTACGTATATAGAAGGTGTACCCTGACTCTATCTGAGCAAGTTATCGGGACAATCTGAATTTCTAGGAGCTTATTCACCGTACAATTCAAAATGCCGAACCCAGACGAGTCCAATACCGATCCCCAATATAACGCAACGAATTCTTTTTCGGGCTGAGTCCTAATATTCCAGCGCTCGTTGCTAACCAAGTGGACGCGTCCCTGGCCGTGGCTTCCATGATGCAATGTATGACATCGAAGCACTTCTGATAATCATTTTTTGGTATAGCCTTGAGTTCTTTCAGCGATGCAGTTTTTATCTCCTCAATCGTTGAAAATCGATGTCCTTTCATGGGTCTCTTCAGTTTTGGGAAAAGAACAAAGTCACTGGGGGCCAAATCCGGTGAATATCATTATTGACTTCATTCAACATCTCCTGAGCGATGGTCATGCGATTGATCTTTTGATCAAAATTAAGCAGTTTTGGAACTAATTTCGCTGACACACGTCTCATGCCCAAAACATCCGAAAAGATAGCATGGCATGAGCCAACCGATATGCCAACATCTTCAGCATCCTTTCGGCCTTCTTGGAACAACTTGTACCACTTATACACATTTTTCTTACTCAGAGTAGACTCACCGTATACAACTGTCAACATTTCAAGAGTTTTAGAGCACTGGATTCCATTTTTCACATAAAATTTAATGCAAACTCTTTCCTCCATTTTTTTCGAAAGAAGAAAATCAGGAAGCACACTAAACCCTTCTAACCTTTTACGCCTCTGCCAGAAAAACAACACGAGCTATATAGTCAAAACTGTGAACATATGATCGTGACGAGTGTCCCAATACAACAAAACAAAAAATTTAAAGCTTGAATGTACGTAGCCAGCGAAAATTTAAAAATCACCTTACTTTTTGAACACACCCCGTACTCAGGGTCCTGATGAGAATGTACACGCTACTAAGAGCGGACGCATGATGGAATCTATATTAGGCTGTGCATTAGACTCCTTCTCTCTGCTTACGCGTACAGCAAAATCGATCAACAATTCAGGGGTAGCGAACATCCCTTCACTGGCCACTAATTCTCATATGCCCTATATCAACCAAGATCGTCAATCCTACACAAATCCATATGCGGGTTATAATCATCAATATTCTCAAAATTTCTCTATGCCAAACTACCAGTATAATCCAATTTACCCACCGTTTATGATGCCATATTACCTACCAGGGCAGATGCCATCCATGTGGCAAAACCCTCAGAATCTTAGTTTACAATATCAAAACCTTTGGCAAGGTCATTCTAACACAATTAATCAAAATCAATTGCCTTGTTCATTTCATCAAAACTTGTTCATTTTCAGTGTAAACGGTTTTGTTAAAAATTTGGTTTTTTAATTAAAGATTTGCATTTACAACCGAATAGTTTAAACTTTTAACCAAATAGTTAAATTTTAAACCTTTAAATATAAATTTGAAACTGAATGGCCAAATTTTTAAACTAAAAAGATTAATCTTTAACTAAAAAGATTTGCATTAAAAAAAGGATTTTCAATGAAAACGTATTGGTGGACATCTTAAAACAAAAAGATAAGATTTTCAACAAAATATTTAAATGTTCAACCAGAGTTGAATTTTCGAACCAGTATGTAAAATTTCAAGAAAGCAGTTGAATTTTTAACCTGCAAATATGGGTTTTCGATAGAAAATGTAATATTTCATATTTCAACGAATGCAGATTCTGCCAAGAGATGCTGTAAAAATAAGGAAACGAATTTTCAATCATAAATATTAATTTTATATTTTTCACAACACCTCCACCCGACATGATAAGTTTTTAAGTATTTATTTGTTTAAAGTGTTATTTTAATACAAAATTTCATTAATTTAATGTAATTTGAAATATAATAATTATAAGTTTAATTTTAAAGAATATATTCATGTTTTTCATAAATTTAATGTGAAAAGTTCAGGGAAAGTAGGAGATTTAACTAAGCCCGAGATTCGACAATTGCCAGAGATTTGCGTTCAATAATGTAATTTTTTTCTAACTTTGTAAGGATTTATCTACTCTTGTAATCCAAATTCGTACAGTAGTCATATGTCGCGTTATTTCTTACAGAAGTAGTATAATGATTTTGTATAAATCGGAATAGTGAAACAGTTATTACTATAATTGCTATGACATTGAACGCAGAACTAATATTGGGGAGACTACCAAGACTTTCAGGGGAAAATTTAGCAAGTGACAACAAGCTTATTACATGTGCTTTTTTACCTGTAAGGTCATTAATTATTATAATGCGCGTGCAACAATTTTGCTAAATTGATTTATAAAAATTGTGGTTTAAAAATGCAAAATTCATTATTTACAGAATATGATTTTCATCAACGTGAGTTACAAAATTGTAATAAATGCTATTTCTCAATATTAGGTGTCAATTTTTTATCAAAAAAGCTCATTTGGATCATCCCTTGGTGTCTTCTATTATTTTATACTAATATTTTATAACATTCATTAAATATGTATAACATACAAAAGATAGGCTTTTGATTTATTTTTTTTTTCATAAAATATAACGGAATGTGAGAATGAATATTTTTTAAGATTACCCAGAACCTACATAATTTTTAAAAGGTTTAATAAGTTTTAATAAGTTTAAATTTAAAAAGTAGAATTTACTGTTGATTTATTTTTTTTTTCAATTTTCAGAATAACCTTTTTAGATTTGACAAAGAGTTAAACTCAAAGTGTTGAATTTGCTGTCGAAAACTTTTGACTTTGAAGCCAAATATTTTTGACTCATTCGCTATAAAAATTTCATGGTAGGTCGATTCAATGTGAAATTTTCAAAGATCAAATGAAATCCTTCAGGAGTGTATACTTTAGGTAGGCAATTCTAAATTGTTCAAACAGAAATTACTTTAATAACAAATTCTCTTAATGATACCATATCATAATAAAAAATTTAACGATTTGAAAAACGTAATAATTTTTTAACTTTCCAAATATTTAAGCAATAGACAAGTGTGACTAACCGTAGGAGCAGTTATAAGGGAAAGATTTTCCACCGTTGCTCTAAGTTCATCAACACTGGCACTTATTGGTGTGTTTCCATTACTTAGAGGTTTAATTTCCACTCTCAACTTTCGATATTTCTCATCATCTGATTCGGTATCAGAACTAGAATAAAAACCTCTTTCACTATCCCATGAATCTGGTTTGGGTCTGATACAAAATCCATCCTCATCCACTTCAGGCGTTGGGGTTTCAGATTTTCTTCCTTCATCTTTATCATCTCTGAAAAAGTTTGACATAAAATAAGACCCATTGATACTTTGCGGCCTGAGAATTAGAGTGGTCTATCTCGAGTTTTGATAAAATTTATTTAAATAAATTATAATTAGATTAATAAATAAATTATATTAGAGGTGGAAAAGTGTATCTCTAAAAAATTCTTAATTTTTTCTAAGAGCACAATGACTTATCGGCTACTTTAGAAAGATAAAGTAAAAACTTCGACTGTTTGCATTCACTATAATAAGAGGGATATCTGAGAAACATACATGTATAATTAACTCATTTTCATCAATTAGGATAGATAGACCACTCTAATTCTTAGGTCCAAAATTCATGATTATAACTAGACGATATAAGATAGAACCTTCTACTATTCGGAACAGAAATTACGAAGAGAGAGCGCCTGTCGCCATTATCTTCAAAGATTTTAAGGGCCGGTTCCACCAACCTCGGTTAAAAAGTTATTCCTCCGTTAAAGCTAGTTACGCGTTTCACCACATTTTAACGGTCGGTTAACTCGCGTTAATCACCGTTGAATCTAAGCGGTCACGATTAATCGGTTAAGGCAACTTAATCATCCTTTAACCTAAAAAGGGCAGTGTCGTTGTGAAATAGAGTTTTTGGAAGAAGTTCTGAGGTCGTCTGAAGACAAATCACATATAAAATGAATAAAACACAAATAAAACAGAAATATAACACGAATGATTTGAAGTAAAATAGGAGTTATTTCGAAGCGACTATCTGGTTAGCTAACCGCACCCTCCAAAATTCATCAGAAAACTCGAAAACCATACTGTATTAAATGAAGTATCATATGTACCAAGAAGGCGAAGTGTTCACTGAGACAAATAGCGAAATAATTATTGTGGAGAGTCTTCCATTACACTTTAGAGTATCATGATAAGGAAGAGGATTAGAGCAACTGTGAAGTTAGCTGCCGAGTGCAGCTCGGCTCTTACGTGCATGCAAAAACCCCTACTCAAACCAGCGGCAAGCGTGTGCCCCCACGCCGGGCACGCATGTTGCTATGCGTGCCCCTATCTGCCGGGCCGACGATTATCCGGATGTGAGAGCTGAGCTGCACTCGTCAAATTACTTCACAATGACTCTAATTATCGCACAAGTTACTATAGCTTGAGTATAGGTACTGCTTTGTAAACTCCAGTTGTGTTAACTAGATCAGATCATTTTTACATCTATAAAATAATGTTAAAAGGATTGGTAAAATCGGTACTTTCGGGTAATACTCTCCAATTTGAAGTTAGCAGTCCAAACTCTCCAATTTCGGTTTTTACTGGTCCGTAGCGCTACACTAACGTGACAGCGTTAGTTGCCAACACAAAATGAGATTGCAGAGTTTAGACTGCTAACCCTAGATTGGAGAGTTTTGCATAAAGGTACCGAAATTAAGTGCGACATAAATCTTAGTTTGATTCATTTTAATAAAGAACCTTTTGTTTAAGACACCTTATTTAGAAAATCGCAATTAAAGTGTGAAATGTAAACCGTCTGATATTCTGTCTTAAATCTGAATCATGTGCACTCATACGTGTGTTGCAATGGCAGTAGCTGCGCTAGCGCCGGTGCCGTGCGCCAATTATTAATTCTACTCGTCTCCACTCGCCCCCAACGAGCATTTTTATATTTTGTAAAAATGTATAAATACATACTGGTTTCTAGAAAAACGTTATAAAAGTAAGCAAGAAAACAATAGGAGCAAAGTCAACGCGGTTAGCACGCAATTCCTACAGTATATATGCGGTGAGACTCTAATAGACATAGTAAGTAAAGAGCGGATTGTCAAAGAATCTGGTTTAGAGGAGATGGTAAAGTGAATGGTAGCGTACCCAGAAGCAGATCTTTGAACGAGTGGTCGGAATACGTTAATGCGTTAAGATATATAGATGTAAAGGAAGCAAGTGTTGCATGCCAGAAAAAGAAAATGTAGAGGGAAATTATCTTCAAGAAATTTTAACAATTGACAAAAAGGTTTAATTGTAAAAATGATTTGATGAAACAAATCAAACCTTTCTTCGACCGTTGATATTTATTGATTTCAAATTCTTTATGTCTTACGGTCCAATCGTAAATCG
>NC_046660.1:146534274-146540039 GCF_010883055.1 Belonocnema kinseyi
TTATATAATAAAACGAGACGCGCGTTTGATTATATAATCCAATTAGCACTGAAGCGGGCCTCTTCGCAACGTAAGCAAGCCCCGCAACTGACAATAGATCTATGGAGCTCACGGCGCACAGTGGTAAAAAACGATTTTTTTTTGTTCATAAAACTAATATTTGAAGGTTGGCTAAACGGAATTCAATGAAACTTAGAATGAATAAAGTCCATGTCGTACCTTATAATGGAAATATACTCACAAGATCCAAATGTATTTTCCAAGGCCGGAAAATCCATGGGAAATCGGGTACTTTTCATATTTGATGAATAAACTGACTTAAACTTTTAGAAACCAAGATAAATTTTTTTATATCAATACTTAAATTTGTTTATTTACATCGGTCAAGCTGTAATCTAAAGGAAAATTGGTATTTCCGATTTTTAACATTTTGCTGGAAAATTTGATAAAACATGGATTTTTTGCCAGCTAGAAAAGCTGAACATTCACGTTTTTTCTTGTTTTATCGAATTTTCCAGGAAAATGAAAAATCGGAGGTACCAATTTTCCTTTGGGTTTTAGTTTGGCCGATGTAAATAAAAAAATGTAAGTGTTAATGTAAAAAAAGTATAATTATTTCTAAAAGTTTGAACTTCTAAATGATGTGAACTGTATTCAGTCTAAATTAAATTCAATTCCGTTCAGCCAATCTTGAGATATATGGTTTATGAACAAAGAAAAACGTTTTTTTACCACTGTGCGGCGCTTGAGGGACAAGTTTTTACCAGTTCCTTTTCAAGTTATTATATTGTCAAAGGACCCCGCAGCAAATGTACATGAAATTCCTTTCAGTCGATTTTGATTAAACTTCGTAAAATTGTAGTTCTCAATGTCTCAATCCGAAGTGTTATGGCGCACAAAGTCCGCAAATGGACAGTTTTCGCGTTATAGAATGTTAAACATCTAACTCTTTTCAGAAAAATTACCAAATATCTCGAAAACTGCAGCTCTGCGAAAGAAATGTTCCCTATGAAAGTTATTGGGCTCTAACGGGGAAATGCAAAGAAAGTCATGGCCTTAAGACCCAAGTCATTTTTCAAGGCCATTCAATGTGAACTTTTCATTTATTACTAATATTCAGCCAATAAAGACAAGATATGAAGAGGAAATCAATATAGAACCCATAAAGTCAAGAAATGAGAATGATTTAGTCAATAGCCAGCCAATGAAGGAAAATCATGAGAAGGATGTTTTCAAGACACGTCCTTATTGACTCTCTCATGTCAGTCAGGTGCTCGAACGCTTGGAACTTGTTCACATATAAGCAGTGTATTATGGTTCTTGGGGTATGCTCGGCATCAAGAAATAATTCGCTTTCCATCACAAAGACTGTATTCAGACCATAAATGACTCAGAAAATGGATTACCAGCAAGAGATATTCAGTTACCAGAAGTTGCCTTCATTGGCTAGAATCGACGACATCCTGGTCATCTCTTGCCTTCATTGGCTAGATAATGACTAAATCTCGCTCATGTCTTGCCTTCATTGGCCGGATATTGTCTAAATTAAGCTTATTTCATGCCTTCATTGGCTAGATATTGATATCATCCTGGACAAATCTTGCCTTCATTAGCTAGATTATGACTAAATCTCGCTCACGTCTTGCCTTCATTGGCTAGATAATGACTAAATCGCATTCATGACTTGCCTTCATTGGCCGGATATTGTCTAAATCAAGCTCATTTTATGCCTTCATTAGCTGGATATTGACAACATCCTGGACAAATCTTGCCTTCATTGGCTAGATACTGACTAAATCTCGCTCATTTCTTGCCTTCATTGGCTAGATAATGACTAAATATCGCTCATGTCTTGCCTCCATTGGCCGGATATTGTCTAAATCAAGCTCATTCCATGCCTTCACTGGCTAGATATTGACAACATCCTGGACAAATCTTGCCTTCATTGGCTAGATAATGACTAAATCTCGCTCATGTCTTGCCTGCATTGGCTACATAATGACTAAATCGCACTCATGATTTGCCTTCATTGACTGGCTGTTGACTAAGTCATTCTCATTTCTTGCCTTTATGGGTTCTATATTGATTTCCTCTTTATATCTTGTCTTTATTGGCTGAGTATTAGCAATAAATGACAAGTTCACATTGAATGACCTTGTAAAATGACCTGCGTCTTAAGGCCATGACTTTCTTTGCATTTCCCCGTTAGAGGCCAATAACTTTCATAGGGAACATTTTTTTCGCAGAGCTGCAGTTTTCGAGATATTTGGTAATATTTCTTAAAAGGGTTGGATGTTTAATCCTCTATAACTCGAAAACTGTCCATTTTCGGACTTTGATCGAGACATTGAGAACTACAATTTTACGGAGTTTAATCAAAATTAGGATAATATTTGATTAAATCATATTTCATTACTACTATGCATGAACTCTAGCTGCGAAATTAATTAGATTGGTTTATTTATATTGTAGTATTATATTGTTGACAATACATATTTCCCACAAATTTTCAAACACGCCTGATAAAAAAATTTGTTTTGTACATTTCGCTGCCAGTCCTTAGCCTGGGTATAGTGTGAAGGAAAATTCATGGGTCTGATGCAGTTTCATAGATCGTGCTAACGGGGTCAGCGTTATCGTGGCGTTTCAGTATATACGGAATGCGAGTACTAGTTTTCAAAAAAAAAAACTTAAAACATAAACAATATATGTATTTCATGTTTGAAAATTTTAAAAAGGTCCAATCTGATTTAAAAGCGGCTTTCTGTCAGTGTATCATAGATGAAGCTCGCCGCTTGCCATATTCATTTGTTTTCTCTCCTGAAATTTTTCTTTCAATCTTTTATTGTCTTTTTTTCGACTTTTTAGTTAGTTTCACATCAAAGAAGGAAAGGCTTTGGTGGTGAGAAATTATAGTTTAGATTTAAAAATCTAGAGTTCGTATATTTATTGAAGTATTTTCTCTCCACTAATGGAACTTGTTACATAAAACATTGTCTCAGTCACAAAAAATCCTAAGTATTCTGGGTGCAGTAAGTGTTTGAATAAACATCCTGGGTCAAACAAAAATTTTTAAGTGAAGGTGAGGTTATGCTTATTATTGGCAACCTTCAACGAACAATTGTTCTCAACGACATCTTGTGTAGGAAATTGCATCAGTACAAACTCACAGTGAAAATTTCAGACAGATTCAGACAGGGACAACTTTGAAATGCTTATACTTTGAGGGTGGGGCGAAAAGTTTCCGGCCTGATAAGGAAAAACCTCTTTTAGTTTTTTTCGCTTTATTTTTCAACATAATCTCCCTCAATATTAATACATTTCTCATGAGGGTGCTCTAATGCAATGATTCCATTTTTATAGACTGATTCGTCAAGTCTCTCACAATACTCATTTACAGCATCGATGACTTCCTCGTTGCTCTAAATTTTTTTATCCCTTACGGTGCTCCATGATTTCGCGGAGTTTAACAATAGATCCTGACTCAATTTATCGCATTTAATTTTTCGTGAATGGGGGAGGAGGTAGAAAGTAACGGATTATTCTCAAATACAAGAAAGGGTGGGTAACTATACAAGAATGTAGGGCTGAGGGGAAAACAACTGGATTTTCAACATAAGAAAACATCTCATTCTAAGGGATACATTTCATAGAGCGGGTTAAGATAACATTTGTTTTTTAGGAAACCAATCATTTTTCGGGGTAGGGGGGCACTAGGGTGGGAACGAATATTTAAAAAAGTCAGGGTGTGGGGCAAACAACTTACAAAATTACAACATCACACCATAGAACAAATGCACAAAATCAACTATAAAATCATTACATATGTTCAAATAATCAAAAAAATTGGCACAGAATCAAATCATCACAATATCAAAATACAAAACCCTAACACAAGTTCAAATAATAAAACAAAGGCATAAAAGCAAGATTTTTCACTATAAAATTCTAAAGACACAATCTTGTGAAACCTCGTGGCCACGTGGGAAACTTAACCTCAATAACTTGAAAACTTTGTGCTTTCTTGGCCAACAAAAAAAGGAAAAAGGCTAAGAGGTTTCACTCGATTAGAAATGAAAAACCTTACCCACTGATTCACCGAAAACAAGCGAAATCAACCACTCTCTTGGAGAACACAGGTTAATCTGCCTGGACGGGATGAGTAGAATAAGATGAGTAGGATAAGTAAAATGATATGAAATAAGTAGAATGCTCGCTCTAGAATTTAGAACCTAACCTAACCTACCTCATATCCGCCTTACTCATCCCTGATTAGTCGGAATTCAGATACTTCCAGAACATCGCGTGAACAAAAGAAGTACTGAAGCAATGCCGTACGATGTAAAACGATACAGTTGTTTAGATTTTTAATATTCAAATTCCCGTTTCTATTTGCTTTAAATTAATAAATGTAAACCATTGCTCTTACACTCCGTAAGCGTCCCTCAAACATTTACAAAGTAACGGGTTCATTTATAAAAATTAAAATTCTTGCACATTGATTATTGATTCCGGGTATTGATGATACGAGCCTGAGCTACAGAGTTACCCCGAGTATAGCTAGTAACAACGGTATAATTTTCACATCAGAATCGCCTGCGGATTAGACAAAATTCACCCTCTGTAGATGAAAGAATCCTGGAGTCCTCTGAAACAATCCAGGTAATTTCCTGTCAATAACTGCAAGCGATTCCCAGTTGAGATTTTCAGACGTAAGGTTGGCAGCAACGCCTTATGTTAAAACTGGCGGGAGAATTTAAATGATAGAGTAAAGGTTTTAGTAAAAGTATTAAGTTAGCTGAGTCTTTCCGGCGTCCGGATGATTCTCAACCTTCTGCGACGTCCCACGATGATGATGTTGACTCCGAGAAAGGCTTTACATGCAGGAAAATAGGAATTCGGAACGAATTAGTGATAAGAAATTAAATTAAAAACTTTATAGAAACGGATCAAGGAGTATCGCGTAGCCTCAGTGGTATATCAGATAATATAATTCACAATTTGATGAATTATCTTTAACGAAAATATTTCCATAAAATTTGCCTTGTGCGTTGCAAATTGCAACATCACAATATATAATTTGATAAAAATTTTTTAATTATTCCAACAGGAACGACATGAAAGATTCAATATTCGCTGTCAGCTATTCTATTATTGCACATTCTGTGATAAATTTTATCCTGCGAAAAAAGGTGATGCATTTACAACAGATCGCATACTTTAAATTTAAGCAAACTTTGAAAATAATGCGCACAATATATAATTATAAAAGTAAATAATGTGGAACCATTTAGGGGTTCCCTCTTCACTGCTCTCTTTTTATTAAAATACATAAACACCTTCATCCTCTTTTTTGTGTGCAAAACGTATTTTCTTCGGAATTTTTGGCTCTAGTTTAGACATATTTTGCAATTCTATGCAAAATAAGGGGTTGGTTTACCCCCATGTAATTTTTTTATTCAAATTGGATGAACTTAATTTTACTTCCTGCAGTATAAAACTTTTTTCTAATTGTCTTTGTGTATGGAAAGTATATATTATCATAGAAACCAAATAACAAGTATTTAGGGGTGGCTGCCTCCGTAATTTTTTTATTCATGTTGGATAGACTCTATTTTACTTCCTTCGTTATAAAACTATCTTCCTAATTTTCTTTGTTTATGGAAAGTACCAGGTGTATACATATGAAACCGGTATTTTTTCAAGAAAAAAACACATTTATTTCAAGAGAATGATAACAAATATTTTATTCAAAGTATGCGCCC
>NC_046660.1:146540139-146548438 GCF_010883055.1 Belonocnema kinseyi
CAATACGCCAATTAGCACAAATGGTAAGTTCCGACAGTGCCTACAATTGTGCCTACTGGCCGCTAAATGGCAATACCGGTTTCATATGTATACACCTGGTATATATTATCATAGACACAAAGTAAAAAGTTTTAAGGGTGGCCACCCCATTAAGTTTTTTTCAAATTTGTTTGGTGAAATACGTCAACTTTATTTTTGTCTCAAGTGCAAAATAAATTTTTTCACATTTTTTTCGGTGAATTTAAATATTTTTAACACAACTTTAAATATATGTAGGGATGGTTCACCCATTCAATTAAAAAAAAATTTTTTGAGAAAATTACGTTATTCATCTTTCATCACGAGGAAACTTTACCAGTAAGTTTGATCGAAATCACTTTGGTTTTTATACTCAAAATTAAACAATCGACACTTGAGACCCCTATCTTTGACGAGAACAGGGTTCCGAGGAAAAAGAAGAACTGGATCCAGCACTGACATGAAATTAACATCTGATAACAGTCTGGGCGGAAACACGTCCCGGTAAAACTTACATCAGTCACTTGTGCTTAATGTTTGTATATTATTAGTGTCGAAAAATGTTGCCGTCTGCCAAAACAACCTACCATTTTTAACATTTGCTAACCTCATAAGGGTAAATTCTTAGCTCAAGTCAAACACTAAACTCTCGGCACAAAACGTACTGAATATTTTATATTATAGGAGAATATTCATTAATACCCTCAGTATTACGTGAACCAAAAAATTATTTCACTATTCCAGAGCTACAAAACTATACAAATACAAATTTCAAAAAAATATCTTCGATGGAAAAAAAGGTGTCACTTAAACAGTCACCAGTACGATCAATACAATTTGCAAACCTAAATTTGACAAAGTAATTATAAAATATATCTAAATTTGCTAATATACTAAATTGAAAAAATTGCAGAAAGTATGAGAATGCATTAACAGGAGCAGAAAATGAAAACTATACGAGATTTCTTTTATACTAATAATCCCGACAAGTTTTCATTTTCCCCCTTTTAATATAATCTCAAGATTTTTATAATTTAAAAAAAATTAAAATTTGTAAAATTTAGATACCTTTTAGAATTACTTCGACAACTTTGATTTCATTAACTATGTTGGAGATCACAATTCGCGTTTTTCGTCGTGACTCAATTATGCATCTGTCACAACACAGAAGGCATGGATCGCCCAGGATCGTAAAGTTAAGTTTGATTTAAATTTATTATTCACCCTTCAAAAATGAAGCAGATTTGAGGCTGCTAGGCATCTAGAAAAGTATGGAATAAACTTGAAACTATTTCCCTTTTCTGGTACCAACGGACGCTTCTCCACAGTCTGACATGGGGTAGGCCTGGCACCGGAGAGCTATTATTCCAGAATGCTGGAAACAAGGAAATACACCGAGATCTATCTTAATCTAGTCATCCAGAGTCGGCGAGCTGCCTTAAAAATACATGCGGATGTGGCATAATGGGCTTCATAACCTGAGCACCACGGGAAGGGCGTACTAACAGAGCTTCTCCGCCCACATTAAAGCCAAATAAATAAGGCCACCTTGCTAAAAAAGACTTCAGACAACGTACGCAGCGAAAAAAGCGAAATGGTGAAGACGTTAAAGAGTATCTAACAAAATTTGTTATCCTCTAGAAAATCTTTAGGATATCAATGTCGACATAAATAACTTTTTGCTCATATTTATGCTTCTAAATTAGTTGCGAAGCAATTTTAAGAATTTTCGTTGCGCAGCTGAGTCCCGTGACAATATACCTTGACGTAGAAGCTTCTTGATTAATAATTATAGAGGAATACGACGCGAGAAATCAAAAACTTTACAAGATTGAATCCGGCGTTATAAATTTATAAATATGTAAACTAATGAATCAGCAAAAATATTCAACAACAGCGAAAACATCGACAGATGGAGTGTGAATAGTTGTGTACGTTCCCTCTTTGCAACTATCTTAACGTTTTCGTCCTGCCACAAAAAATCCAGAGTGGGCTGAAATTGGCCATCATTGCAGTCACACCGGTAAAAGCAAACGCTGAAAGTATTTTAAATTATCCGAATTCTTCTGAAACAATTGAATTGTGATCAACTGATTCCAAATTAATCATGCTTGGCCGACGGATCCTTTAAAGTATTTTTAATTCTCTTAAAATCTTTATAATATATTTCTCATGTAGGTGGGTAAAGCTGGAAGTACCACTTTGCACAAAGAACGTCAGACCTATGCCATAATTGAGGGCTCACTTAAGACTCTTCAACGCCTCCCAAAATCAATTTTCCAAAACCATCCCTTGATGTTAAAAAACTACCCCTTACTTGAAAGCGTTGATAAAGTGCACTGAATACGCACTAATAATAAAACTGAGTACATCAGAATTGAAGGCTCATTAAATGCTCTTGTTTGACCCACGGCGAAATTTAAAAAAAAAAACCCATGATAAATAACCTACTCAAAATATTAAATATGCTCTAATCTGAAAATTGAGCACACCAGAATTGAAGGCTCATTTTAGGCTCTCCAACGTCCCCAAAATAAATTTTCCAAAACCATCCTTCGCTATTAAAAATCTACCTCGCTATATAAATACTCAGTTTTCTAATTAGTGGATATTCAGTGTATTTTATCAGCACTTTTAAGTGAGGGGTACTTTTTTAACATCAAGGGATGGTTTGGGAAAACTGATTTTGGGGGCGTTCGATAGCCTAAAATGAGTCTTCATTTCTGGTGTGCTCAATTTTCAGATTAAATCATATTTAATTTTTAGGGCAGTTTATTTATGATAGAAATTGTTTTTGAAAGCTTGCGCCATGGCTCATGCAAGAGCCTTTAATGAACTTTCAATTCTGATACTCAGTTTTTTATGATTAGTGCTTATTCATTCAACTTTATAAGCACTTTCAAGACAGGGGTAGTTTTTTCACATCAAGGGATGGTTTTGGAAAATTGATTTTGGGGGCATTGGAGAGCCTCAAATGAGCCTTCAATTCTGATGTGCTCAGTTTTCCGATTAGAGCATATTTAATTTTTAGGGCAGTTTATTCATGATAGGGGTTGTTTTTGCAAAATTGCGCCGTAGGTCAAACAAGAGCCTTCCATTAGCCTTTAATTCTGATGTACTTAGTTGTATGATTAGTGCATATTCAGTGCACTGTATCAGCTCTTTTAATTATGGGGTACTTTTTTAACATCAACGGATGATTTTGGAAAATTGTCTTTGTGGACGTTGGAGAGCCTAAAATGAGCCCTCAATTCTGGTGTGCTCAATTTTCAAATAGAGCATATTTTATTTTCAGAGTAGTTTATATAGAATAAGGGTTATTTTTGAAAAATGGCCCATGGGTCATGCAAGAGCCTTTAATGAGCCTTGAATTCTGATGTACTAAGTTTTATGACTAGTATATATTCAGTGCCCCTTAGCAGCACTTTTAAGTAAGGAGTAGTTTTTTAACATTACGGGATGTTTTTAGAAAATTGAATTTGGGGGCGTTGGAGAGCCTAAAATGAGCCGTCAATTCTAGTGTGCTCAATTTTCAGATTAGAGCATATTTAATTTTTAGGGTTTATTTATGATTGGGGTTGTTTCTTAACAACTGCGCTATGAGTCATGCAAGAGCCATCAAGGAGGCTTCAATTCTGACGTACTCAGTTTTATGATTAGTGTATATTGAGTGCAATGTATCAGCTCTTTTAATTAAGAGGTGGTTTTTTAACACCAAAGGATGGTTTTGGAAAATTGATTTTTTGGGCGTTGAGAGCCTAAAATGGGACTTCAATTCTGGTGTGCTCAATTTTCAGATTAAAACATATTTAATTCTCAGAGTATTTTATGCATGATAGGGGTTGTTTTTGAAAAATTGCGCCACGGATAATGCATGAGGCTTTAATGAGCCTTTAATTCTGATGTACATAGTTTTATGATTAGTGCATATTTAGTGTATTTGATCAACACTTTTAAGTAAGGGGTAGTTTTTTAACTTCAAAGAATGTTTTTAGAAAATTGATTTTATGGACGTTCGAGAGCCTGAAATGAGCCCTCTATTCTGGTGTGCTCAAATTTCAGATTAGAGCATATTTAACTTTCAGGGTAGTTTATTTATAATAAGGGCTGTTTTTGAAAAATTGAGCCATGGGTCATGCGAGAGCCTCGGTTGAGCCTTCAATTCTGATGTAATCAGTTTTATGATTAGTGTATATCCAGTGCCCTTTAGCAGCACTTTTAAGTAAGGTGTAGTTTTTAAACATCAAGGAATGGTTTTGGAAAATTGATTTTGGGGGCGTTGAAGAGCCTAAAATGAGCCCTCTATGCCTTTAATGAGCTTTCACATCTGATATACTCAGTTTTTTATGATTTGTGCATATTCATTCAAATTTATCAGCACTTTCAAGGGGTAGTTTTGTCACCTAAAGGGATGGATTTGGAAAATTGAATTTGGGAGCGTTAGAGAGCCTAAAATGAACCTATAATTCTGGTGTGCTCAATTTTCAGATTATAGCATGTTTGACTTTCAGGGTAGTTTATTTATGATAGGTGTTGTTTCTGAAGAATTGCGCCGTGGGTCCAACAAGATCCTTTAATGAGCCTTCAATTCTGATGCACTCAGTTTTAAGATTAGTACGTATTCAGTGCCCTTTTTCAACACTTTTAAGTAAGGGGTAGTAGTTTAACATCAGGGGATGGTTTTGGAAAATTGGTTTTATGGGCGTTGGAGAGCCTAAAATGAGTCTTTAATTCTGGCGTACTCAGTTTTCAAATAAGAGCATATTTAATTTTTAGGATAGTTTATATACGATTGGCGTTGTTTTTGAAAAATTGCGCCATAGGTCATGCGAGAGCCTTTAATGAGCCTTCAATTCTGATGCAGTCAGTTCTATGTTTAGTGCGTATTCAGTGCACTTTCTAAACACTTTTAATTGAGGGGTAGTTTTTTAATATCAACGGATGGTTTTGGAAAATTGATTTTGGGGGCGTTGGAGAGCCTAAAATGAGCCTTCAATTCTGGTGTGCTCAATCTTCAGATTAGAGCATATTTAATTTTTAGTGTAGTTTATTTAAGATTGGGGTGGTTTTTGAAAAATTGTGCCATGGGTAATGCAAGACCCTTCAAAGAGGTTTTAATTCTGATTTACTTAGTTTTACGATTGGTGTATATTCAGTGCACTTTATCAGCTCTTTTAATTAAGTGGTCGTTTTTTAACATCAAGTGATGGTTTTGAAAAATTTATTTTGTGGGCGTTGGAGAGCCTAAAATGAGCCTTCAATTCTGGTGTGCTTAATTTTCGGATTAGAGCATATTTAATTTTCAAGTTAGTTTATTAATGATAGGGGTTGTTTTTAAAGAATTGCGCCATGGGTCATGCAAAAGCCTTCAATGAGGTTTCAATTCTGATTTACTTAGTTTTAAGATTAGTGTATATTCAGTGCACTGTGTCAGCTCTTTTAATTAAGGGTAGTTTTTTAACATCAAGTGTTGGTTTTGGAAAATTGATTTTGGGGGCGTTTAAGAGCCTAAAATGATCCTTCAATTCAGTGTACTTAATTTTCAGATTAGTGCATATTTAATTTTTAGCGTACTTTATTTATGATAATGGTTTTTTTTTTTTGTAAAATTGCGACATAATTCATGCAAGAGCCTTCCATGGGCCTTTAATTCTGATTTACTTAGTTGTATGATTAGTGTATATTCAGTACACTGGATGGGCTCTTTTAAAGAAGGGGTACTTTTTTAACATCAACGGATGGTTTTGGAAAATTGACTTTGTGGACGCTGAAGAGCCTTAAATCAGCCCTCAATTCTGTTGTGCTCAATTTTCAGATTAGAGCATATTTAATTTTCAGGGTAGTTTATTTATGATAGGGCTTGTTTTTGAAAAATTGCCCATGGGTCATGCAATAGCCTTTAATGAGCCTTGAATTCTGATGTAGTCAGTTTTATGACAAGAGTATATTCAGTGCTCTTTAGCAGCACTTTTAAGTAAGGAGTAGTTTTTTAACATGACCGAATGGTTTTGGAAAATTGATTTTTGGGACGTTGAAGAGCCTAAAATGAGCCTTCAATTCTGATGCACTCAGTTTTATGATTAGTACGTATTCAGTGCCCTTTTTCAACACTTTTAAGTAAGGGGTAGTTTTTTAAAATCAGGGGATGGTTTTGGAAAATTGACTTTGGGGGCGTTAGAGAGCCAAAAATGAGTCTTCAATTCTGGCGTGCTCAATTTTCAGATTAGAGCATATTTAATTTTCAGGGTAGTTTATTTATGATAGGGGTTGTTTTTGAACAATTGCGCCATGGGTCATGCAAGAGCCTTTAATGAGCTTTCGATTTTTAAATACTCCGTTTTTTATGATTAGTGCATATTCATTCAACTTTATCAGCACTTTCAAGTAAGGGGTAGTTTTTTCACAACAAGGGATGGTTTTGGAAAATTGAATTTGGGGGCGTTGGAGAGCCTAAAACGAACCTACAATTCTGGTGTGCTCAATTTTCAGGTTAGAGAATATTTAATTTTCAGGTTAGTTTATTTACGATAGGGGTTGTTTTTGAAGAATTGCGCCGTGGGTACAACAAGATCCTTTAATGAGCCTTCAATTCTGATGCACTCAGTTTTATGATTAGTACGTATTCAGTGCCCTTTTTCAACACTTTTAAGTAAGGGGTAGTTTTTTAACATCAGGGGATGTTTTTGGAAAATTGATTTTGGGGGCGTTGGAGAGCCTTTAATGGAGCCTTCAATTCTGATGCACTCAGTTTTATGTTTAGTGCATATTCAGTGCACTTTAGCAGCACTTTTAAGTAAGGGGCAGTTCTTTAACATCACTGGATGGTTTTAGAAAATTGAATTTGGGGGCGTTAGAGAGCCTAAAATGAGCCTACAATTCTGGTGTGCTCAATTTTCAGATTAGACCATATCTCATTCTTAGGGTACTTTATGTATGATAGGGGTTGTTTTTGACAAATTGCACCGTGGGTTAAACGAGAGCCTTTAATGAGCTTTCAATTCTCATGTACTCAGTTTTTTATGATTAGTGTATATTCATTGCTCTTCATCAGCACTTTTAAGTAAGGGGTAGTTTTTTAACATCAAGGGTTGGTTTTGGAAAATTGAGTTTGGGGGCGTTGGAGAACCGAAAATGAGCCTTCAAATCTAAAGTACTTTATTTTCAGTTTAAAGCATATTTAATTTTTAGGGTAGTTTATTTATGATAGGGGTTGTTTTTGAAAAATTGTGCGACGGATCATGCCTTCAATGAGCCTTCAATTCCTGTGAAAGAAAAAATTTGATATCACGAATATTTCTACCATGTTACTGCTGGCTTTATGTAAAGCTGGCAGTACCATGCATTTTTTTTTAAAAATGCAGATCCCAAAATTTGGCTTTTGGGTATTAAATGAGTCTTAAATGAGCCCTCAATTATGGCATAGGTCTGACGTTCTTTAGGCAAAGTGGTACTTCCAGCTTTACCCACATCTCTAATATAATTGAATACACCAGTAATCGTGTAATTTGTGTCCGTTCAAGTATAACGTAACGCACGTCAGGGTTTCGCCAAGTGTTACTATGTAATATACGGGTTAAGGGTGGAGCTGAAAGTTGATATTAGGTAACAATCCTTTCACGACCTTCAGATTTGTTATTATTAACAACTTTGTTTTTAATGAGAGAATGTGTTTTATTCTGGTCATACGGTCCAATATAAATAAAAATCGATTCAGATCTCAATGAATCTTTATTCGTCAATTTTAATTAATATAACCAACGTACGTTTCAACCTAGTTGCAGGTCTTCTTCAAGGTAATACATCACCTAATATAAAAAATTTTTTTTTTTAACAATATGTAATACATTTGAAAGGATTACCAACTTCATTTAAAATAATAATAATAATAATAATAATAAAATATTTTTTGAGTATTGTGTATAAATTTACCTGTACAATGTTGATGTTAAATCCAAAATAAGACATTTCAATTGAGCATAATTTTGGAGAGAGCCCAATTTTTCTGATCGTCAAAAGTTAAATTTTTTTTTTTTTTTTTTTTTTTTGTATACATCATTTGAAAACTTAACACTTTGAAGCCTCAAAATTAGAATAGGCTCCAAATTAAATAATGTTAACTACATTTTAAAATAGATTTAGGGAATAAACATGGTATTCCTTTCGATGTTAATAAAATTCTGACAAATAACATCATTGCTAATGTGGAAAATTGCATCAAAAATGTAAAAGATGAAGAACTAAAATTAAATATTAGAAAAACAACAACTCAAATAATCACAAA
>NC_046660.1:146548538-146553938 GCF_010883055.1 Belonocnema kinseyi
TTATATTAATTAAAATTGACGAATAAAGATTCATTGACATCTGAATCTATTTTTATTTATATTGGACCGTATGACCAGAATGAAACACATTCTCTCATTAATGATATTAACGGTCGAAGAAAGCTCACAGTGTGGATAAACTCCAATCACTGAATTCTTAATAACTTTGTTTTTAATGAATTCTGCACGTATTTTTCAGTTCAAAATTTAATTAATCTCTAAAGACGATTTATATTATACACTTAAATCATTTCTTTTCAAAGTTCTACTGGGACATCTACCTTTACTAGTTTTATGCACGGAACCGCATTAATATTTTATTTCAATATAGTTTTGTGTATTGAAAAAAGCAAATCAGAACTGACACAAAATCGAACTCTTCACATGTAATAAGAATGTAAAAAAGTGGCGAGAATGTATAAACTTACAGATCCGATTTGTCTTCTTTATTACTGCTAGCATCAATGGATTCCTTCTTTTTTTTGGCTTTCTTTTCCTTTCTCTTCTCACGTCGGCTTCTAAGGAAACCTACAAATTTATTGCAAAATGTGAATCCAGGTAAAAAGAATGTTATTATTACGACCTTACGGAAAATCTGAACCCGAATTCACGCCCGCATTTTTGTGCGCGTAGAAGAAACATCATTTTCGTCCCCATTGTTAAAACTTGTAAAACACTTTAAAAATTTTCCTTGACGTTGAAAATTTACTTTAAAAATTTACTGTTAGCAAGTTTATTATGTATTTCAAAAAACTCAAATTCTGTTTTGTTTTACGCCGCCGAAAATGCGAGCGCAAATGCGGTCTCATATTTTCAATAGGGCAGAAAACCGAAAGATCTAGACTAGAGTAAACAAGACCGGATAATGGTAAATAATCTTTAATTCAATTGAACTTAGTTAAAATATCTTTAGATTGAGCTAAATTGTCCTAATATTTCAGACACTAAAAATAATTCTGTACGTATACACTGAGAGGAGGCGCATGGATACTACCGAGATTTAATTTTCGATAATATTTCATATTCGAAAGAAAATCGCTTCACCAAAACACTATTTTCAATTATTTTTATTTGATGGAATAACTGTTTTGCATAACTTGAAATTTACCAAATTGTAATTTTCAATCATTTTTATTCTGACGAAATACTATTTTGGCTGATTTTTATTTTTCCTCGCTTCCATTTTACTTCATATTTTTCTTTTAGAGTACTATTGTGCATAATTTTTATTTGACCTAATTACTATATAACACCATTTTTACTCTATTGTATGACCCCATAATAATGACATGAAATTCAAATAGGCAAATCAGATTTTCTAATTCTTATTTCTGATTGTCTGATTTAAATTTCGCGTTACTGCTTTATACGCTCGCCAAATTGATAAAGAAATAAAATTAATGTTACATGATATTTCGAAAGAATGGATGTTATGAAAAATAAAGATTCGGAAAAATCAAAATCATGGTAAATGGTTATTCGGTAGAACAAAAATGATTTCAAATAGACATTTGGAAAAATAAAAAGTATGCCAAACAGTAATTAGGAATAATATAATTTATATAAAATAAAAATTCAGAAATTAAAAATTATGGTAAATGATAATTCGGAACACTAAAAATTGGACAATTCGGATAATTCGGATTGGCAAAAGTACAAACTATCGTAACTGCCTTTCTATTTTATAATTCTCAAGATTGGACCGCCATAAAATGAAATATAAAAAAGGACTAATATCTTCCATGCACTCCCTAGAGATAAAGTCATACAAATAAAGACTGATAATTCACTGAAACTCGTATGACCCGGTCTGATATTTTCGCGTAAGATTTCTTTTCGGCAGGGATAGTTCCAAATCACGCAAAAGGAAGCGAGACCTTTAATTAAAATAAAATAGATTATATAGAGTATGTAAATATTGGCAAAGGCCGAAATCGTCAAAAGCATCAAAATTTTGTAGGGGAAATTTTGCCAACAAAATAATAACATAACCTCAAAACTGTCAAAATTACCTAAACATTTTCAGATAATTTTGACAGTATGCGCACTTTTCTATTGTGAAATTTTATTCAAACTGTCAAATTTAATTGCCCTATTCCCCCTTAAGACGCCATTAAATTATTTTATAAAGCGAAAAATATAGCACTGTAAAAGCCGAAATTGTCTCAAGAGGCCACCGAAACCAGGCTCACCTTCAGTAATAAGTGAATCTTTTGCGCTTCTGGAATTCGCGCATGGTCGAACCGTTCCTTTCGTCAATATACCTATACCGTCATCGCGTATGCATAAGGATGGGTATTTATTAAGTCATAGACAGGCACAGGATAATGCAGAAAAACTGATCAATTGTGGGCTCATCTCTATTCTATATGTACATCTACCCCAGCGGAAGAAACGGAAAGGGTCAGAACGGAAGTATCGTTCTGATCCTTTCCCATTTCTACGTGAACTTTGCTTTCGTCTCTTTCCGAAGGTTTCTGATGACTTTCCGAAATTCTGCCGAACTTTTCCACTGCGTTTACTTAGTTCTGAACCTTTCCGATTTCTTTCCGAATAAATATCGCGGTGTCTCAAGAATTATTCAGAATTTACACATGTGCCCCACTGTTTATGTTCGTACCGAATTTTTCCGATTTCTTTGGCAAATAACTGTGAAATGTAAGATACAACTTAAATGTAGTATTGATACAGTGAAACCTCTACTTACGGACACGTCTGTTTACGGACACTTAACGTGATTCCCCGACCCAAGGTATAGGAAACCCCATGTTAAGCTACCTCTTCCTAACGGACACTCTCTATAACGGACACGGACACTCTTGTTGACCCCTGAGATATGAATTTACCTCTACGAGACGGACAGTTTCAATACAACCTAACTCATTAGCTTGTTGGCAGACATAAAGGTAGGGATACATGTAATTGATTCGTTACTAGACCTCTCAAGGACTTAGGACCTCTCTATTGTTGACTGCCAAGATTTAAATTTTTCATTACGAGACAGACCGTTTCAATAGACCCTGACTCATTAGCTTCATGGCAGACATATCGACAGTAACTTGTAAAAACACATTACATATAAACAAATAATGACACAAATTGTTAATGTTACAGGCAAAGTCCGATGTGCCGTCACACCAAAGTCTTCCTAGTCACTCCGCGAATTGCCTGAGCGGTGTCAGGCAAAGTCCGAAGTAGCACTTTCACTTCGGACTCTGCCTAGTCAAATCGCGAAGTGCCCGAAAGGCTCAGGCAAAGTCCGGAGTAAAAAGAAAACTTGCGGGGTTTACTTTTCCCACTGCATAGTAGGCTGGCTCTAGAATTTACAATTTCAAATAGTCTACACTCTACAGATCGCAAATATGAACAAAGTTGAAAGTTTTTATTTTATAAATTATCAGCATGCAATTTTTAAAATAACTTTTAGAGTACATTTATCCTTTTTTGTTTTAGTATATTTATTTAACGCAAGTTATTTTCTATAAAGAGAAAAAAAACTCAATATGTATCATATTTAACGTAGATAGACTTAGAGAATATAAATAATTCATTTTTAATATTTTTATTGTTCTTAAGTGTGAATAGTTTCCGATTTCATGCCTTTTCAGAAAAAGCCGATTATTCAATGCGAATTCATAGACATACTATATATTCCATACAAGGCACGAGTCTATTATTTGTAATAAATAGATTATTAATAACAACAATGGTTTATTGTTGATTTATTTGATGAAAAATGATTCAATATACGTGTAAAATACTTTTTATTATAAAAGATAAATTGTAAAATTTGATAGATAAAAACAAACTACAACATTTATTGTAAAAACCAACTTTCCAGTAAGAAACAGCCAGTAATAGGTGTTTCGGTTTTAAAATTTGTTATTAACATTTAAAATATTAATTTAATGAGATCGAAAATCACTGATTAGACAACGCTACTAAGATTTAGTATGGCAAATAAAAAATCTGACTTTAATTAAAATAGATAAATTGAATATCTGGTTTATAAATGGTCTAGCAACACTTAAAAACAAAAGTTCCTTTTAATTTCCTATTAGCTTCGTAACTAATAAAGAAATGTTATTTCCCCACTCCCTCTCTTCCACCGCGCTTCTATTTAGGGACTGACGCACCTACTTAGTTATCCTCAAAACAATAGTTTAATCTAGTTACGTGGTCGTCGAAGTTTGGGAGATTTTTGAATAGAAGTTCTTGTACTAATGTTGAAAGTATTATAAAAGTAAATTTTTTATCTTATAGTTTGAGTTTCATTGTACATTTTCGAATAAGTTGTTTTTATCGCTTCGGAATAATATTTATAAATCAAAAGTGTTTTTGAAAATTCTTAACGATGGCTGACGAAGCGGAAAATCAAGTGATGAAAATTAAATTCGAAGACAAATTCAGTGCCCTCAAAATTGTAGAAAACTCGTCGCGTATATCGAATTTAGAAAGATACTATTTTTTAGAAAATAACTTGCGTTGAATAAATATATTAGAACAAAAATGGATAAATGCACTGAATAAGTTATCTTAAAAATTTCAGGCTGATCATTTCTAAAATAAAAACTTTCAAATCTGTTCACAATTGCGATATGTAGATTATTTGAAATTGTAAATTCTCGAGCCAGCCTACTGTGTAATGGGAAAAGTAAACTCCGCAGGTTTTCTTTTTAATCCGGACTTAGCCTGGAGCCTGGAGACTGAGCCCGGAGGGACTAGGCAGACTGCGGTGTGACGGCACATCGGACTTTAACTGTAACATATATATAGTTTTAAACTGACATTTTAATTTCAATAACAAAATTTACATCAATTAAATACATGCTTTCCGTGTTTTTTTTAACCTAACAGTATTTGTTCTTTATAAATCTATTTATTTTATTGCACGTAATATTTAATTTAATTTATATATTCGTTTTATTTTTTCATTAATTTCACTTCTTAATTTATTTGTCATCTATTCTATTTATGCATTTTATTCTTTATTCATTTTATCTGAATTATCTATTTGTCATTTATTTGATTTATTACTGCTTTACATTCTTTTTATTCATTTCATTCATTTATTCAATTATTCTTTTGTAACTTTATTTTATTTCTTTGTTTATCACTTTATTTATTTATTCATTTTAATTTTTTATCATTATTATTTCATTTATTTTACTTTTTATATATTTATTTATTTTGCTTATTAAACCATTGATTTCACTTATGAATTTATCAATAATTATTAGTAATTATTCAATAAATTAATTATAAGTAAATAGTTAATAAAATTATTATAAATAAACAATATGCATATACCAGGTGTATACATATGAAACCGGTATTGCCATCTAGCGGCCAGTAGGCACACTTGTAGGCACTGTCGGAACTTACCATTTGTGCTAATTG
>NC_046660.1:146554038-146583424 GCF_010883055.1 Belonocnema kinseyi
GGGCGCATACTTTGAATAAAATATTTGTTATCATTCTCTTGAAATAAATGTGTTTTTTTCTTGAAAAAATACCGGTTTCATATGTATACACCTGGTACACATAAACATATTACTATTTAGCAATTCACTCTCTGGAGTGGAAACCTCTCTAGGGCGGACACCTCTCCTATACACGGACAGAAAGTCGTTCACCGTGAGTGTCCGTTATGGAGAAGTTGCACTGTACATACATACATACACACACACACACACACACACGCGCGCGCGCGCACGCACATATATATATATATATATATATATATATATACACTCTCAAAGTACGGAGCCTTATCCTTGCATGCAGGGCTCTACAAGGATGGACGAACCCCTTTCCCTAGCTTCTCGTGGGAACAACAATGACAACACCAAACATAGTTGTAGTAAGTGCGGTTCAAAAAAACAGTACGCCAATGAAAATGGATTCAATGCGATGGATCGGCGGGATCTCGCGACCTTTGGGTGGACGGAGCGACTGAATCACGACTTGCTAGAGTGCTACGATGCGAGTGTGGCCCCTGAACGGGGTTACATGGCACGGCTGCATGTTCTGTGGTGCGAGAAACACCCGGAGCTATCACACTTTTCGCAGCAACGTCTGCGAAACCATGCTGAACTACTCAGAAAAAAGGACTATGTATGCGGAACGCCTACTCTACCACAGCTAGAACAAGCCGGCAACAGAGAAAGAGAGGCGACACTAAGACCAATCGCGGGCAGGCATCCAATAGAGGAAGAGCGATGCTTTACGACCCGGAGAAACATAAACACCAAGGTTTCTCTCAAGCCTAAAGATCTGACTGAAATAGATGACGAGCTTCGTGGACATTTTTCCGGAAAATCTGACCTCTGGGCTATCAATTATTGTGTGTATAATGCAGCGAGAGCTTTGGCCGATGCGAACCGTAAGACAAAACCAACGGTTGATCATAAGACCAACAGTCGGATGCATCAACTTGCCATAAAGATAGGCTGGGCAAGACAGTATGCGTCCCGCATTCAATGTGTGATTGACTACATCACATCTGGCAGGAATTTTACCGCCAAGGATCGAAAGTTCGCGCGCAAACTCCGGACCCGTTATCACACACTTAAGAAGTCAAAGCTGCTGACCATCAGGCAGCATATTGTTGAGAGAATACGGATACTATCTGCCGCTAAGAGAAGTCTAGAATGGAGGGAGAGGTGGCTCAGAGAAAATCAACAGTTTCTCTCTGACCCATCTCGACTCTTCCAAGACCCTCCGGTTACTATCGAACACCCACCCAAACCAGAGGAAGTCGAAGTATTTTGGAGAGAAGTCTAGAAAGTGCAGCATAGACTGGACGAAGACTCAGAAAATATAAATAGCTTCAAAGAATTATGTGTTGCCCTCATAACACCTGATAAAGAATGCCCAACCATCACTCCCGAGGAGGTGAAAAAAGAATTAAGAGGGATGAAGAACTATTCCGCACCGGGACCAGATTGTATCAAAACCTTCTGGTGGAAGAAGTTTTCTTCAACCCATCAGCATTTGGCCTGTATTTTCACATCATATTTGAAGTCAGAAGAGCCGATTCCGGAGTAGTTGGTAGAAGGGCGCACAATACTCCTGCCGAAAATAGGCAACTTAGCTGACCCAAAGAATTACAGGCCAATAACATGTTTGAACACACTTTATAAGATATTCACAGCTATCCTAAATGATAGGATTGTTCGTGCAATTGAACCTGTGTGGCAAGAAATGAATGAACAACAAGGCTCAAAGAAAGGCGTAGCCGGATGTCGAGAGAACCGGCTCATCGATGGATGTGTCTGCAAAGATGCAGCATTCTACCAGCGTGACCTATCGATGGCCTGGATTGATTATCGGAAAGCTTTCGATTCGACCTCCCATAGACTTATCATCTGTCTTTTGGAAACCTTCAAGGTTCATCCGCCTTACATTATTGCCACTATCTCTAACACTTCGCCATTCTAATGGGTACTTGTGCGGCAAACCTGCAGATCGAAAGTACAAGGTCACTCATGTATTTTACATGGACGATCTTAAGATCTATGCTAAAAACAAAGAGGAACTACATCTAACTCTAGGGATTGTCGAACGATATACTAAGGAAATTGAAATGGAATTTATGTTAGATAAATGCGCCAAGGTTTATTTGAAGCGAGGAAAACTTAATGGCATCTCTGAAGATCGTTGAGCTCGAAGATCGTTGAGCTCGTTGATAGAAGCGCTATACGACACCTTTGCGCTGGAGAGACTTATACATACCTGGGCATGCCACAGAACCACATTCAGGATGTGACATCTATAAGGCATACTCTCCGAAGCAGATACAAACGTCTCATCCGGCAGATTTGGTCTTCCGAACTGTCGACGAGAAACATAGTATCTGCAAAGAACATGCTTGCCGTCTCGGTAGTACTCTATTCATTTGGAGTATTTCCATGGACAAAGAACGAGCTCAGTTCCCTTGATATCGGGACAAGAAAGGTTATGCACATGAACAAAAGCATGCATCTTAAGTCTTCTGTTCCGCTACTGTACATCTCACGCCGTCAAGGTGGCCGCGGAATATTGAGCCTTGAATGTCTACACAACAGGATTATTCTGGGTACACCACATAGAGTCGCAAATGGAAGAGACCCTCTTCTTAAAATGGTCAGGAATCACGAAGAAGAGCACTCACTACTGAAATCCCGGATGCGAGGAAGCACAAAAGAAAAACTTTCGTGAACAGCTCCTCGATAAGAGGATGCACGGTATCTTCCACAGAAGTGTGGAGGATCAGTCAATGTTGTATGAGCTAACGTTTGGTTTCCTTAAATCTCCCGGATTGAAGTCTGGTACGGACGGTTTCATTTTGGCATGCCAAGACGGTGTCATTTCCACCTTAACATACGTTCGCCACATTTTGAGCCAGGACATTCCCGATGGTAGCTACAGAGCATGCCATGCACACCCCGAGCATTTAGCTCAGATACTATCTAGTTGTCCAACTCTTGCGGGAACGACCTACATCCAAAGGAACAATGCGGCACTAAGAGTGATTTATTGCCTTCTCTGGCACTCTTACGGCATTAACCTTGGCACTCTTGGATGAGCCAAGCTTTCACTCGTTAATAGCCTGAAAGCATCCTTGCGTGTCAATAATATGCTAAAACACTTGCAGGAAAAATGCAGAAGGCGGCATACCTTGGATAGCTCCGTGTTCTCAGGGTGCACGAAACTTTTGCCGGATCGTCGCATTGATTCCGTCACAGACTGTAACCACCTACCTCACGGTCGTGACACGTGGTTGTGGCTGAAATTTTACCGCGATTTCGCTGGGAGCGGATGCAATTTTTCAGATTAGCGCCTGCTCCCGGCGAAATCCTGCGGTTGTCCTTATGAAAAATTGTTAATATATCATGACTTGTGATGGTGCGGAAATTCAGTATTTGTGCCAAATAGAATGAACGCGCAAAGTGGGCGCGGTGGGTTTTGTTCTTTGGCTCCGTTCAAAGCCATAAAGTTGATTTTCACCTATATCAGTGCCATCAAATAAATATCGGTCACCGATTAGTTACTATAAAAGTATGGAAATCTTAGAATTATTGTAATAAATAATAAATACGATATGATAAAATATGGTTTTTAGCGATTTAATCAATTTTTATGGATTTCATAAATTTAATAATTCTCCAAAAATATCATTTTCCCCTAGATGCAGAAAATAGGGGAAGCCCTAAGGATATTCTGGCCATTATTTTGAGAATACCAGGATACGGAATAATAAATGTACGGGTGACATATTATTATGTGTTGAGACTCGTAAAGATCAAATTCATACAGAAAAATTCCTCACTGTGCCTTTTGTTTCTACTAACTTGGGTAATTCTAGGGAAATTGAAGGTCTTTCTCATGTTATGGATTTATACGGAAAAAATGACAACGATGCTATATCCTTTGCAGATTTGCGTACTAAATCTAAATTTGAATACCAAATTTTTCGGGTTTCCCTACCGATAGAAATGTCTGAATATTCACTGAGGTTCTCAGACGCGGAGAAGCTTCAGAGTATATTCTACGCAGGCACTAAGGTAAGTATTTTTAAAGATGCAAGTAGCTCGTTTAAATAGTCTGAAGGCTTTAAAACGTCCTTTTCAAAATTGAAAAAAGAATCCGATCAAAAATAACAAGCAGAGAGGCTATGTAAATAGAGTAGCCAATTCGAAACCTGTATTTTTCGACCACGAATGAGTGTAGAAAATTAAGTTCCGATTATAATAATATATTGCGTATCAAGTGGGAGGGCCTCCCGCGAGACACGCACGATACTTTTTACAATAAGAAGTAAAAAAATTGTTTTCAACTTTATCGATAAGCTTCACAGAACAAAGTACTCTGAAGACAGGGGAAATAAAGAGATTTCACGAAAATAGGGAAATACATTCTTTTGAATAAAATTAATCTGGGTACTATTATTAAATTCGATTTCAAACACTTTGAATTCATAACATTTGAAGTGAAAATACTGTATTTCCAAAAAAATTAATGAATTTTCAACCAAGAAGATTAATTTTCTAACAAAAAATAAGAATTTTTACCGAAATACATGGATTTTTTAACCAAACAGTGGAATTTTAAACTAGAATATAAAAGAGAACAATAAAAATAAAAATATAACAATAAAATATAAAATTTAATATTGCAAATTATCTTTATTGTCCTAAACTTATTATTATCATTACTATATAATTTTTTAGAAAATGTTTATTTATTCAAGAGTTTATTTATTGTAGTTAATTGTAACATTACAATTATTCAACACCTTCTTTTTTTCCTGTAAATTTGTTTTTCGACGTTGTGATATCAGATTTGGTCGTTTTCGAGCGTTTTTTTTTGAGTGGCGATTCAGTTAACTGCTCTACGTCGTCTTTTGGTGCAGAAAATTGATTACGTTCGAAATCATATCTGCAGTTTTCTTTTAATACTCTAAAGACTCGTCGGCGTAACCTTGTACAACAGCACAAGACTGCCAACCGCAATGACGTTGTAATTCCAAAATCTTTGCCCCTGAATCCGAAAAGATGTAGCTGATGTTCTACGAAACGAGTGACCTGTATGTGCTCCTAGTTCACTAAAATTCAAGAATGCGGCGATTTGCTTAGGCATGCTTCCAATTTGATTGATGCCGATTACTTCAATTGTGCCCCTGCCCTTTTGGTAGTTGAGAAAAAAATTAACATTGAGTGCATTTTTGGGACGAAGGGCCATGTACTTCTCCACGATAAGAACGAATTCCGAATTGATCATAAAATACCTTGGTTTTTTGTTTTTCGTTTCAATAACTTTAACCTGCAGTAGTTCTCCTTGTTTTTTTTACATCTGGAGATTTTACTTTGTGAATTTCGTCCTTTCTGCAGCAACAACTAATGCCAAATATTAAAACGACCTGAAAATTATAAAAGTATTCATATTTCTGCATATAGTGTACTGTAAATACTATATTCCTGGTTGTGTGTGTGTTTGCTATGTGCATGTGACTGTGTATTCGTTTTTTTATATTTTTTATTTGTTATTTTCTGAATTATAATTACCTTTGTTGAAAGGTAAATTTCGTATGGAGCGTTTTTGAAGAAGTCTTGGACTTCCTCAATGTTTTAATTAATTCTTTGAAATAGACAATCAAACAATTTTCCGACGTAATGGCTTTATTCTCCGACTTCCATTTGAAAAACTTTTCATATGCCAGATCATATAGTTTTTTCGACTTTTCTGGCTCTAGTCAAAGTTCCGCGAAACTTTGAATTGGAATAATGAAAAATTGCTCTTTCTAATACAAATTAGTAATAAAAGTTTCTAGGTTATTCACAAAACGAGTTAAAAGTTTAAGTTATTCATTTTGAAAAAAAATTAACATTTCTGTATAATAAAAGGATTTTTTCATTTATCCAATTTAAATTTATGCGGAACTTTGACTAGAGCAGCTGGTGCTACCTAGCGGCTGTAAGCTTCCCTATCACTAGGTGGCGAGACGAGCTCGCTGCAGCTATCCCTAGAAAAATCGATCTGTCTCTATTTTCATCCAACTAAAATCTAACTATCTCCATTTCAACTATTGTGAAATGTGAGAATGCTAATGGAAAGAGCCCTTTTTGCGATTGTAATGTCACGAGACTCCAAAAAGAGTAATTTCCTGCGTCTTCACTCACATCGTTCGAAATATGCCATTGTTACATTCAGTCCATAAGCATGAAACATGCCGTTTTCATGACAGTGTTGTGAAAAATTATTTTAATAGTAGTAATCGCATGGTCAGGCGACAGTCAGACGAACCCATAGACAGAGAGACATCGAAAACCTCGTTTTTGTGACGCAGGTGGTCCCAGAACTCCCAGAAATTACGATAACTGGGCAGGTCCAAATTAAGATGAAAATTAACACTATCATAAATAAGGAGAATGTAAAAAGTAGTATAACAAATTAATTTACAATGAAATGTTAAATTTTCTAACTAAGGACTAACGTATAGAAGGAATATACATTTGAAAAAGTATTCAATTAAATCACTACAATGCAATATTTGCCAGTTCTTTCTTCAAAATATTGTTAATTATGATGGTCAATGGACATAGCGTATCCTCTTATGCGACAATATGTAGGGTAGTGACACCAATAGTAGGTCACCGTTCAGCAGTACTCTCCCCGCCCCTACATATATCATTATCGTCTGAGAATATTAAATAATACAATAAATTTTAAACAGGTCTTGTTACATGAAGCTTTTTGAAATATACTGTTAAGTATACGGTTAAGTATTTTATTTTGTACCCAATAAACATAACTTTTTATTTTCTTATCATGCAGGCTTTTTCACGACCTAAAATTAATTAAAAATAATTTTACTTCAGCTCAAATCCAGTAAAATGATTTAGCCATAAATACAGTTGAATTTACATTGAATTTTAAGTTGTTTCTCGAAAAAAGGGCAATTTATTACTATATAGTGAACTTATATTTCTATCGAAATTCACTTAGTAGATTTTTTTACCAGCAACTCCTGTTTCTGCATTAGTACCCTTTGACACTTCTTTGGATGTTTCCAAATTTTTAACTTCATCTGAAGAATTACCCACAAGTTCTGCTAGACTTGTCATCACTTCTTCGTATTCAATCAGGCCTGTTTTGTGAAAAAAAATTATATACCACATATTGTTATAATTTCGAGATGGTTTAATAGAATCACTATTTCAAAATCTCATGTAGGAAACTACGTAGGAGAAAAAATTTGGAAACTATATAGGAAATTATATGGGAAATTATAATTTGTCCCCCGATCCTAGACAGTTTCCCGTGTAGCGATCGAGAGGGGCATATTATAAATTATTATCATTAAGTAAATTATCGCATCGGATGCATATATTTCAGAATAATTGAAGTGTAAAAATATTTTTTTATAAATTTATAATAATATGTTAAACAAGGATAGCGCGCTTTTTGATATTTTAACTATAAGTTCCTCCAAATCTCGTTTATTTCTTACGTTAAATAATTTCCAACTAATTTCCTTATAGCTTCATGGTTTGGATCAGATACGCAGGCTTCCGCGATTTTCTTAAACACTCTGATCACAATCTAATTCGGTTCAGGTGCTTGGATTTGGCGTATTATTTGGATTTTATAGTCTGAACGCCAGGGAGTGCTTCACGCACCATATAAAAAACAAGCGGCGCCGAAAGAATAACAACAGCAAAGATGCTAGTTCAGTTTTTGTCATAAAAGAGCGAAATAAACTGATCTGAACCAGATTGTTGTTTTTTTTTTTTTTTTTGAAACTGCTTCTCAAGAAAAAAATGCAATGTTAGAAAATGAAATATTTACCTGGTTTTTCAAATCCCGTGCATTTACTCTGCACAAACTGCTGTAACAAATCTTCTACTGTCATGGCTAAACAGTGATGTTTAAAGTCTGCGTGAACTCGGCCCACTTCTTCGTGATTGGTTTGGAGAAAGTCTACGTAGATCGAAAGGAATTCTTTCATTTGCTTCAAATGTGTTTCTTCAATGCCCTGAAACCGCTTTAAACAATTTGGAAAATGATTAGCTTTGTTTAAAAGGTTGCGCCTTCACGAAAATCGGACTTGGGAATACAACAAACAAGAGCTACGCTTTTGTCACGGAAATCCAGTGACAACCCGATAAAGGGGGTGACGAATATTACACCCACTTACTATTAATCAAGTATTAAATAAGGTAAATTTTCTTTGTTTTTTAATTGAGCAAAAATCTTTTAAAAAGTGTATGCTTTCAGCAATGTACAAATTCTAATGACTTTAAAAGCAGTTGAGTAAATTTGAGAAAAATTAAGCGAATTTAAACTAAATAAAGATGTTTATAGTTCTTCACGGGAAGCAGTCTAGATCTCAAGACCCGTTAAAGGCAGTGTGCTGGAAACTTTTCTGTTCCCATAGTTTTTATTTTATTTTTTCTATCATGATCGCACGTGATCTCGGATTGCGTACGGCCCTCATGAACGTAATACTTTCTGGTAGTTACGTTACTAAATGTTCTTCGTTTACTAAATGTAATTTCGTTGCTAAAATAATAAATACATAATGTTACTACATTTCTCTCTAATAATCACTAACAATACCAACTATACCTCCTTTTGCACTGAACAATATTACTAACTTGAGGTATCCTTTTTTCACCTTCGGAAAATGGGTACAATTATCATTGCTTAAAAGAAAAACGTAGCTTTATTTCTCACCCTACATGCCTAATTTCACTTTCGGATCATTTTACAAGTTCGAATCCCAAACATTATTGGTCCTTCGACAGCCGGATCGCGATAGTCGAAAGAAGTGTGTGAAAAAAGTTGGAATAAAGTGCAGTTATGTGAAAAAAGACCAAACTCTGAATCTTGGCGTCGCTTCGAAAGGGAAACCGGATAATTCCAGTTCAAACAGCTGCATTAGTCACAACAGTAGGTGCAGTCTGGACAATAGTGTGACATCAGGAAAAAGAAAAGGTAAGAACGTGGCGTGACCAGAAGTAATAGGACGAAAGGAGAGAGCGGCAGCCACTAAAGGCCGTGACTCAAACAAACAGGAGCGTGGAGTGGTGTTGACGAGCTCACACTAGTAAGTGTACCATAAACATTATCCATATGTTTTCGAACGTCTCACCTCTTGTTCACTTCACTGCAGCAGCTGTTTTTTCTTCTGCTACCACGTGGTCGCGAACTGTCACTTCAGACTTCTATATAGAGCCAAACTGGATATTTTTTTTAACATAAATAAGTCGTATTAATTTTCTTTAAAGATAGTCAGTTGCAAATAAACAGAAATCCATCCCACGTTTGAAAATGCAAATATTCTCGGGCGTGTACATGAAATGACCTGCATTCCACGATTTGTTTGATTCAATGGTGCGAAAAGACACGGACTTGCCTACTTTTCAGAAGCTACATTACCTCAAAGTGAGTGTGATCCGTGAACTCGCTTAATTGATCGCCAGCATTCCCACTACTGTAAATAATTTCGAAAGGGCCTGGCAGACTTTAGTTATGTGATATGACAATACCTGATTGTTGGTGGAATGTCCTCAAGCAAAGCTGTTGGCTCTCAAATCAATGAGCCAAGAGAGCTCAACGGAACTTACCTCTTCGTTAAATGACAACTGTGAGGTTGTAGGGGCCTTTACATAATTGAATCGCCCTACTGACACGTTGGACGACTTGCTTGTCTGTAGGACAGCTAAAATTATATTTTCAATAACTACAAAGGATGTTTCAGTTTAACTGTGTGTGTTGACTTACGACCCGTACGTAATTTCACGGTCAACAATGGGATAATTAGGTCCTGCGTGTTTTTTAATGGCAAACGCAGATCGAGAAGAAAAATATGTATTTTTACACAATTCTTCTTATTTATTATGTGCCACGCCGATCGAATAATTTCCATCATGGCAGGATGTAAATTTACACCAACGTTTTTTACAGTGTACCTCAAGTTTCTTGACCTTCTCTCTTACCTCATCATCCACTATCACATAATCAATTACTGTTACCCTTTCACCCCCTGAGCGTGTATATTCTCCTTTCTCATCTCCCTCTATACCATCTTCCATTTCTCTCCTCCCACCTTTAACTCTTCTACTATTATTCCTTCTTTTTGTTATTTCCTCTCTTTCTTTTGTTTCCATGTTACATATTCGTTCCTTACTCGCATCGCCATTCCTCCTATCGATCTGTCCTCTTTATTCTTCATATTTGCATTTTGTACTTGCCATTTGTAATCTCTTGATGAGCTACCCCTTATTCTTTCCCATCCCTTTTCATTTAGCCACGTCTGCATCATTATGACTACATCCCATTGTGTCAAACTTCTCATAAACTCCCTATCCTTTCTCCCCAATCCTGATATATTCCAGTAACACACCTACCATTCTTCCCTACTTTCGTTTTTCGTCTCTTTTTCCTTCATACTATTTCTTATTTTCCTATCTCCCGTTCCTTCCTCTCCCAGTTTCCTGCACCTCATTTCTTACTATCTCTTCCCTTTCTTCATCCCACTCCCACCATACTCCGTCCATCTGTATTCTCCCATACTTAACCCATGTTCTTCTTCCCTTTTTTCTTTCTTCTTCCGATATTTCCCTTGACTTATACTGCATCTTCCTTCTTACCCATGTCAAATCATCCTCTATTCTCTCCGAGCTTCCATATAAAATTCTCTTCTTTGTCATCACTTCCCTATTATGTTCCCATATCTTTATTCTCGCAGTACTATTATCTTGCCGATTTGCTCTTCCCTTCCTACACTTCTCACTTCCTCTTCTACCTTCGTAGTAATCCTTTTCTGTAGTTCTTCCACTCCTTCCTTCAGCTCCTTCCCCTCTATCTTATGCCCTTTATCACTATGTTTCTTTTTCTTTCTTACCTCCCTTTCCTTTCTATTCTTTGTTCTATTTTTCTCAGCCTTTCCTTCACCGTATTTCCACTCTCGCCCCCACCAAAAACCCGGTTCGAACTTTCTAGTTTCTTCATCCTACCTGGCATCACCTCCACCTTTTTATTATTATATTCCTGCTTCTCTAGCTTTTGTTTTAATAAATGCATGCTCTTTTCTAACTGTTCCCTGACTTCTTCCCCTTGTACTTTCCTCTTTCCTTCCTTTCTTTGATCTCATCTTTCGGTGTACTAGACACTTCCTGCTCTAAATCCGTGTTTTCGGCGACGATACTCGCTCCGCTAGCCGTGAATTCAATTCATACGCTCCCGCCTTTTATCCGTCCCTGACTCTATCTATCGTTGCGATCTGGTACCTGTCTTGCATTTCTCCGTCGCTACTCAAACCTACTACTAACAATCTGATCAACCCAGACCGTCCACCCTTTCACAAATCTTCAACCAACCCAACCTCAACTTCCACACAAATCTGCCTCAACCCTCAAAAATATCTTCCTCCCCTTTTCAATCTCACAAACCTCCAATTAATCTCTCACATCCACACCCTTCTATAAACTTCCACAATCTACTCATCCTAAATTTCACCACAAATATCAGAAAAACTCAGCATCAACAATTCCCACTACCTTACACTTTCATGCTCATCTCTGCCACTAATGTGAAAACTCACACTAACAATGGGACCTATAGGTCTGATTTTTTTGGTTTAAATTGATACACACCTCAAAGAAAAGTTTATACCAGAGGTTTTCTGAGAAAAATCAAGAAGATGCAAATTTGATCCATTTTCGAGAAAAATGCATTTTAAAAATTGCGAACATATGGTCATCGAGCCGCTGCTAGATTATTTCGAAGCATCGGTAGCTCCTGGTAGAGCGCTTGGCTGATAGCCGTAAGGTTCCGCGTTTATTGTTTAAAATTTTTGTTTATTCGATTTTTGACAAACATTTAATATAATTATGCTATTTGATCATTATTTCTTTCTTATTTTTATTAAGAGTCGTTTGGGCAATTGTGCATTTTATTAAAATTCTGTATTCTTCAATAGTTTCTAGTATTTACGTTCTTAAATTAAAGAAGGAAAAAAGTATTGCAAACAAAAATTTTAACAATAAATACAAAATTAAATTGTTTTCTAGCTGTTTTTGTTAGCAAAGATCAAAAATCTATAAAATATTTTTTTTTTCTATGAGAAGTTACGAAAATGTACTACAAAAACTTTACGAAAATTAAACTTTTGCTCATTCTTGTTAATACGAAAAAGATATTCTGTATTTGAAATACATTGAAAATTAGTGAAATTTTTCATACAAATTTCACAACAACTTCATTCAAATTTGTAAAATTTTAGTGAAAGAACAGAAACTATTTAAATCAGGATTAAAATAAAAAATAGCTTTTTATATTTTCATCCCACTTCTTTTTTATACATTTTTTAACTGTAAGCAGTTGACTCTTGAATTGTAAAATGTAATCTTAACCTCAAAATCTCAATAAGTTGCTATCGCATTTTATATCAGCAACAGAATTTTATAACAAATTATATGCTTCACAGGAATAATACTTAATGTTAATGTTTGTATTGAATGCAAATAATATCTCAAATATTAATTTATCACTAAAAATACACCTCTGCTACACTATATTTACTCAATAGCAAAAAAGTACCATTAATAGTGTTGGTTAAATCCAACTTTGAATTATTTTTTATAGGTACGACACTGACTCAATACATATTTCTTCCGAAGGGTTTGTGAACGAAACAAAGAAAACTTGTCGAATATCCGGGGTTTTGCGAGATCCTCGGATCAATAAAATGTTGAAAAATCGACAAATTTGTTGAGTAAATGATTATTTTAACGACAAATATGAATTTTTCGAAAGATAGAAATCAGCCGGTAGCAGACGACCCTTTGAAAACCTGGTATATGTCGAGAATTCTTCTATTATGTCAGAATTGCGAATAAAAAAATAAATTTGCAAACCATTCTAACCGTTCTGATGCTGTCGTCTGCTACCCGCTGATTTCTATCTTTAGCAAAATTCATATTTGTCGTGAAAGTGATCATTTCCTCAACAAATTTTTCTATTTTTCAGCATTTTATTGATCCGAGGACCTCGAAAAATCTCGGATATTCGACAAGTTTTCTTTCTTTCGTTCACAAATCATCCGGAAAAAATATATATTGAGTCAGTGCCGTACCTATAAAGAAAAGAATTTAAAGTTGGATTTAACGAACACCTTTAAACTCCTTGCACTTCACCTTCACCACAAAACAGCTGCATAAAATGTATAAGCTTTTAATAATTGATATGCTTTTAAATAATGAATGGTTTAAGAAATGTTGGATTGAATTAATTGTGACAGTTAATTCACTATAGTGATCGACGGCTCTGCCCTGCCATTTTCACTCAGATCTTGATCTTTCAGAGTATACAGATCACAATTTTGGATTTTTTCAGTTTTATGGATGTATCGGGTCTTCATATCTCTTGACAATTTTGCCAAGTGCTCAATCTTTATTTTTTAATAAAATAATTTTTAAGACCTCCAGCAACAGATACATAATATAGGGATGTACGGGCACTTTAATTATCACCCAATGGTCGGCGAGAAATCAGTTTTTGACCAACTAAAAAGGAACTTATCACAAAATAGTGGTACTGTGAGGTGGTGAATGCTAAGATGGCAAAATGAGAGTTATGCAGAAATATAAGCGCGAGAGGATATAAGCGCGAAAGGATATAAGTCAGAGAGGATATAACCGCGGTTCCACTGTACTTCAATTATTATTGTTCAACTTCAGTATTACACAGCAGACTCATGTAAAATTATATATCACGAAACATTAACTTGTAATTTTATACAAATAATATCAGTGAATAGATTTTATGCTTTCATGATGATTCATTTTGATAAAAAGAGATATTTCGGGTTTCACTCGTGTAAAAAACTACGAATTGTTTGCCGACGTTTCGTGAACATTGCAGTTCACATCTTCAGGGCTGACCTGAAACTGAGGAATCAGGTCATGATGTTCTTAGGTATACTTTCTACGATGCCTGTGATTGGCCAGAGCGCCCCACCGTGGGGACTGGTCGAACTTTATTGGCCAATCAAGTCTTTTTCAAAAAATCCGGGAGAACGGAAAGCCAAATCGGATTGGTATTATATCCATTGACCCTATTGATGTTATTAGGGTGTTTTAAGATTTCGATTGCTTCTCTATGTTTTCTTGGAAATTTGTTGTGTGCTTTTGCAATGACTGTTGTTTCATCAAATAAAATGTTATGACCTGTTTCGATATGATGTTCAGCTAGTGCTGATTGCGTGAAGTGTTTTAGCCTGACTTTACTTTCATGTTCCTTCATACGTTGGCTCACCGCTCTCCCGGTTTCTCAAATATAGACGTCGTTTAGAGTCGAGTAATTTTGTCTATATCTGTAGGGTCTGTTATTACAAAATGAGTCGTGTATTACGTAAATTGTCTGGTATTAATTTTTCGCAAAATTGACATTTAAGGTTTTCTAGGGTTTTTTGAGGTTATTTAGAAAATACGACGTGCTCTCGGTTCTTTTTCAATTCCAGCTCTCTTCCGTAGTTCAGCGGTTCCTATAACATATAAAAAAAAAAAAAAAGAGAGAAAAAAAGGAAAGGATGTTTGCGTCTTGTTTGTAGAGTAATTAAATTTTGTTTTAAGGGGGTCTTTATCTTAATGTTCTGGAATACACGTGTTTTTGTGGCTGTTAGTTTTTTCCTTATTTGGTTAGATAGTGTATTTTAATTTTAATCTTTTTTTATTTTAATTTGTAGCTGTTGTAGTCATTTGTCGTGTTCCACATTTCTTTGCTTTCGGAGTTCCCTCCACTGCCTGTCTATGTCAGCCCTTTCTTATTCTGACTGACCATGATGTAGCTTTACCCTTATTAGCCGTTGTTCTATCATTCTCATGTTTTCGTCTTGTGATTGTATGTTGCTTTCTTCTTGTATCCCTCCCTCCTGCCTTTCGCTTTATTGTTTCGATTCGTTTTTGAACATGTTCCTGACATGTCGGTGAGGGTGATATCGTAGTACATCCTCCGGTACTCCAGCTCTCCGGAGGATGAGCCATTGTAAAGCCCTGCAGCGTTTGAAGTGTTCTATTAAGCTGCTCTCCGGCATGTGGTTCATACAGAGCCTACACTTTTCTTGGCCTTCCATGGTTCTGAAAGGGAAATTAATTTTTCTGTCTCTTATGGTTCTTAAAATGTAGTAAGTCAGGTTTTGTCTTATGCCATTGATCCTTTGCCTTTGCCAATGCTTAAATCTAAATTTCTATTCTAAAGGTATCAGTTTCCTGTTGCTATTTGTCAGTATCTGTACTGACTTTTTCTAAATTAAAATCATTCGTACTGATCGTAAAGCTTACCTGATTTTTAATCTGCTTTGTTAGATAATTTAGTTACCCTTTTAAAAACCTTGTCTCATATTTTAAATTCTACCGGTCTTCTACTCAAATTATAACTATTCGCTTGTCTTTTATTTGCTACGTCCAAGTTTTTCTGGACTTCTTCCTTTATGATTTGTAATCTTCTTTGTCTGTCTGTACATTTATCTATGCTTTGAAATTCTATGTTGCTATCGCTCTCTACATTTTTTCTTAGGGACTGGAGTGGTTCCAATTTCCGAACTAAGTTTAAGAATGCTGGGGTGAATTGTATTGACGAATTTTTGCTAGTATTAACCGCGAATTGCAAATCGTCTAGGTGTTCTTTCTCTTTTTTTGAATCGGTAATGGTCCCATGATATCTGCAGCAATCATGGTCCATGGTTCTTCAACGATTCTTTTTCCCATCAGCCCTAATTTCGGTTGGTTACTCGGTTTAGTTCTTTCGCATGTTTTACAATTTTTAACGTATTTGATTACCTCCGAATACATCCCTGGCCAGAAGTAGTACTCGGAATTTCTCGCGTGCGTTTTTTTCGGAACCTAAATGCCCTGCTTGTAAGTCATCGTGATTTTCTTTCAAAACCTGTGTTCGTAATTTTTTGGGTATGACCAGTTTCCATGGGTTAGAGTCTGGTAAAAGAGTAGATTTTAATCGGTCGGTTCTGTAAAAATAGAGTTGCGAATCTCGGATTCGCCATTTTTCGTGTGCTTCCGGCCTTTTTGTAACTTGTCTTATTTTTGTAGAGTATCATTCGTCCGTTTTGTCGTTGATGTCTGCTTTTGGTTTTTCTATGCTACATGCTCATACAAACGCTATCTTTTTTACCGGTTCTCCTAATCTCGAAAGAGCAGCAGGAACAAAATTTGAACTACCTTTTCGGTTTATGACTTCGTAGTTATATTCAAGAAGTTCCAGTGCCGACCTGGCTAATCGGCCAGTGGGGTTTTTTAGGTTATAGAGCCACTTTAACGCTAAGTGGTCCGTGATTACTTTAAAACTATACCCTTCTCGATATAGCCTAAATTTTCGGATAGCCCAAACTGCCGCTAGGCATTCTTTTTCAGATGCTGAGTATCGAGATTCTGCCCCGTTTAGGCTTCTGCTCGCATATACCATTACGTAATTTATGCCGTCGATCGTTTGAGCAAGTACGGCTCCCAATCCCGTATTACTGGCATCGGTTTCGAGTAGGAAGGGTTGAGTAAAATCTGGGCATGTTAATATGGGTGCTGATGTTGAAAGGTCTTTAATTTTTTGGAAAGCCTTATCTTGTTCTAATCCCCAATCCCATTGTTAACCTTTTTTAAGTAATCTGTTCATCGGTTCTATTGATTCGGCAAAGTGTGGGATAAATTTTCTAAACCAACTTGCCATCCCTATTATGCACTGTAATTGTTTAATATTCTTAGGTTTAGGGGATTCTAATGTTGGTTGAATTTTTTCATGATCTATTTGCAATCCTTTATCGTTAACTTTAAAACATAAATGTTTGACTTCTGAGCAGCCGAATTCACATTTGTCCGGACTGATCGTTAAATTTGCATCATTTATTTTATCTAGTACAATGTTCAAGTATTTTAAATGTTCATCGAAATTTTGAGTTACTATAACAATGTCGTCTAAATAACAAAAAACGTTTGGCTTTAAATCTGGGGTTATGATTTTGACCATCAGTCTCTGGAAAGTGGCTGAAGCATTTTTTAAACCAAATGGCATTCTCTTAAATTGGTACATGCACTTTCCAGGTACTGTGAATGCTGTTACACGTTTAAAGCTTTCTTCTAATGGAATTTGTAAATAAGCTAATTTTAAATCAATTTTTGAAATGAATTTTGCTAATTTTAAAGTGTCCAATATTTCTGTCATGAGTGGGATTGGGTATAAGTCTTTTTTTGTGATGTTATTTACTTTCCTAAAATCTAGGCAAAATCTATAATCTTTTCTAGGTTTTTTGATCATAAAAATAGGATTTGACCAATCGGAACAAGAGGTTTCTATTACGCCCTGTTCTAATAATTTGTCTACTGTTTCGTAAATTATTTCTTTTATTTTGGGGCTCACGCGGTAATATCGCTGTTTAATGGGATCGTGGCCTTGAACCTTATTTTTAAAAGAAACCCATTGATTTCTATTATAATTTTCTAATATCTCATTGGCTTTTTGAGATTCAGTTTTTGATTCTTTCCGATTTGTAACTTTCTTATTATTCCAAAGATTATAATCGCTATTTTTATATTCGTTCTCGTATTTGCTATTATAATATATTTTCCCTGATTTATTTTTCATAACTTTTTTCTTTAAATTAATTTTTTTTTCCTTAAATTAGTGTCTTTTGTGCTTGAATCGTCGCTAGTGTCGTAGGTGGGTATGCTCTCGAGGATTTGGAATTTGTTGCTCATGGGGGATGCTCATTAGGCTAGGGATATCTTTTGTAGGATTTGTTACTGGATTATGGGCATTTTTGGTTTTTTGGGATTGGTTGGAGTTGATAGGTACTAAGGAGATTTCGCTATCTTTGACTGTCGGAATGTCTTTGTTAAATTCTCTAGTACTTTTGAGGTTAAGACTATCTAAAAATTTCGCTTTATTATTATTATTATTCTTAATTTCTTTATTTTCCGATGATGTTTTATCCCTAATATCAGTCCTTTTAGTTTCCTTATTTTCTTTTCCTACAGTGTCAGGTTTATTTTCGGTTTTAACCTCAGTTATTGGGATGGGTAGTGCGATTGGATGAGCTTCCATAGGAGAGCGGGTGGGGGGAGTCCCTTGTAGGCGCCAGGTTTTTGAGTCATAATCGAGGGTTATCCGTAGGGTTTTCATCATGTCCGTACCTAAAATGCCTACGGAGTTCAACTTTGGGACTAATCTGAACATAACGAGTTTTGTGTGCTTAACGATTTTAATTGGGATTACTACTTGCCCGATTATATCAACCGTTTCACCGTTCGCAACCATTAATTTTCGCGAGACGGGTTTAAAGATTAAATAACTAGAATCCCAGATTTTTTCCAGTAATTCTTTGCCAGCGTACGAATGTGTGGCACCTGTATCAACCAAAATTCGAAATAATTTATTTTCGAATTTTTTCATCAAATGAAAACGTGTCTCCGTCGTTTCGTCTTTGTCCGAATTTAATGTTTCCAGCGTTTCGGTATTAAGTTGTATTGTTTTTTGTTCTAATACCCGCCTTTCCAGTTTCCTTGGTTGTAATTGTAGTACGGGCATTCTCTTTTAAAATGAGCTACTAGACCGCAATGATAACAATTTGAATTACCTGTATTGTCCTTTACGTTTGATTTGTCTTCTTGTTTTCTATTTGAATTCGGACTGTTTTTATTTTATAAGCTCTTGTTAGAATTATTAGTCGGTTTTTGGTTTTTATTTCCGTAGTTTGGTTTTTGAGAATTTCGTTTATTATGATTTTCTGAATTATTTTCAACATTTTCTATTGGGAACTCAATCATGGTGTTACTTTGACCTTGCATTGAACCTAATGTCATTTGGTTGACGGGTGGTAGAATTTGGTTAAACGGGTTGAATGGGTATCTTGATCTATTGTTTGTGAATCTGGGTTGGAAGTTTGGTTGAAATCTCGGTTGGAAATTTGATTGAAAACCAGGTGGGAATCTAGGTCTGAAATTAGGTCTGTAATTTTGTTGGTATTGGTTTGAGAAAGGGAGAAATGGAAATCCGAATTTTGAAAATGGAAATCGATTTCTATATTGTTTTTTACTCCGATTATTTGGGTTTCCGTTTTGGTTATCCTTTTCACAATTTCATTTTCCCTTAAATTTTTATTATTATCCAGATTGTTTTTATCCCCGTTACCATTATTAGGCTTTTGTTCGCTTATATTCTCAATTTTTAGTTGTTATTTGTAAAACTTGCCCTTTAACTTTCGACTTGGCTAGCTCAGTTTCCCATTCTTTGCCTAAATCTTCGAATGTCATTTTTATTGTTTCTAAATTTAATGGGCCAGTTACTCATGACTTGGAACGGTGTTTGAATGATGCCGAAGTGAAAATACGTGGCTGGAATTGTTTCATTATTTAGTTGATTGTCGCATTCATCGTCTGTGCCTGGGTTATTTATGTGAATTCTAGAACGTCTGTTTGATCTGTTAATTGTTGTCGGGAGTCTACTTGATCTGTTTTGATTTGGTTTATTTCTGTCCTCTAAAGGTTCACTGTCATCGGAGTTTCGTAGTTTAAAATTATTCTTTCTCAATCTACTACGGTTTTTAATTATATTGTATAGGGGTTGACGAGATTCTTATGAGTTTTCTCTTAAATTAAATTAGACAGAATTTCTGTTACGCGATTCATTTTTATTTTCCCTGACGTTTGGTTCAATTATTCTATTTCTGTGTTCGAATGAGCTATTTACCGGCGGGTCTAATCTAATTTCTACATTGTTTACCCTTTTTCCGCTTTTTTTAAAGAATCTTTATTTTTGTTGATTCATAAATTCATTGAATTCTATGCTCTCTAAAATTTCATTGGTTTCTGAAATAAACCGTCTATTATTCTCAAGAAATGAATCATATTGGAATGTTTCGTTGTTCATTTCTGTTACTATTTTACTTCTGGGGTATGGTTCGTCTAGGTTCGGTAGATCTTCCTGACCCCAAAAGAGTGTATCGTCGATGGGGTTGAGGGTTCTGTTTCGATTCTGTGTTAGGTCTGTAATTGTTGGTGGAGTATTTCTGTTCTTGTCTAGTATGTCTTTGATTGAGGGTTCTATGTTTTTTATGGCGAGACCTCTACCGCGACCTATCGATCTGTTGATCGTTTTTGAGATTGTTCCCGAATTTCGGGGTGTGACTGAAACCATGTTTCTAATGGTTGTTTTAGTCAAGACATTATTTAGATTCTTACTTTGAATCGGAAGTGCAGCGGCATCTTCTAAATCTAAGCTATCGCGATCGCTTTGTGTATTGGTGGGTTTAGACATTTTTCCTTTGATTTTTCCCGATCTGAGTTTCATTAAAAACGTAAATTTAGTTAGTGTTGTCTTGATTGGACACCTTGTATATTTTATTTTCTCTGTTTCATACTTTGAAATTGTATAAGAGTCATCGTCGTTTCTGGCTTTAATTGATTTGAAATGAGAGAATTTAATTTGGTAATGTTTTAATTAATACAGGGTTCGAAATTGAGCTTATTTTTGTTATCCGATGTTTTCTTTGAGAAGTACGTCGCGTGACCTTGTCGCGAGTCGTACGGGTAGGGGTTGCGCGTGTTCACTTTTACCGCGCTTGATTTTCTCGCCGAGTCGGGCGGTTGACATGTGCAATAAGAATATGAATACATGCTATTCTTCCTTTTAGGTTTGGTTTCGTTCAGTAATTTTGTGAATTTGATCTTAATTTTTGAAAACCAAGTTTCTACTTTCCCCCGAAAAAAGAAAAAATAACGCTTCATTTTAATGTTTTCGTTTCACTTTTTGATTCAATTTTGTCTTCATCACTTAAAAAATTTTTTCCGAGGAATTTGTTAATTTTAATTTCCTCTTATGGTTTCCTTCGCGCAGTATATTTAACCTAAAAATCCTGCTACGCGACCAAATATCAAAATTTCTCCGAACCGATGCATAGTTTCCATCAATATAAGATCACCACCATGCAAATCAAATCGTATACGTGTATATAAACATGGGCACATATAAATCAATGTATATATAAAGTCACTTTCAGAAATAATATTCACAGGCACATATAAATCAATGCGTATACAAAAAATCACTTTCAGAAATAATGATCACAAGCACATACAAATCAATGCGTGTATAAAATTAAATCATAAAGGCATAATCAGATTATTTTTCAGAAACTATTCTGGATTAAATCGGTATTTCTTGCAAAAAACTCCTAAGAAACAATTGAAATTGAGCATGAATATAGATCGAAAATAGCACAAGAAACGAATATAAGCGAATGGCATCAATGGCAAATGGATCAAATAGGCATGCAAAAAAAGGTTAATTTTCGTCGTGGTAGGTGTCATGAGTAGAATCAGGAAAAAAAATGTTTTCGGCTTTTTTTTTTAATTATTCCTTGACAGGTTTCAAAGTTTGATAGGAAGATGTGGGATATTGGGTTGGGTGCCAGCTGTTACACGGGTAAGACCTAGGAGTGAGATTGGGAGTTGGAGTGTCGAGATTAAGATTAACGCAATGAAACCATTAGGGTAATCGATCATTAGATTTATTCTAAACTTACATTCTCATGGTCGACGAGATTGTGACGACAATCGGAAAAAGCGTGACGAAGATCCGCAAGTGATGTCGTTGGAGAGAGCGTAACGACGCTCGGAGTAGTGACGACGTTGGAGAGGCACCACAACTTTAACACTGTGCTCTAGGCGCGATTCAGCCACAGACTGACTGTCTGGGAAAAACGGTACTAGGGGAGCCCTGCCTCTCGGGTGCTTCGGTACTCCTCGGGGTGTTTCGCCCATTATCGGTCAAGGCCCGGTAATCTTTTTCGCGCAGGGCCGTGCCGAGTCAGGATTACCGTAACAGATCTGTTACATATTTTATACTAATATTTTGTAAGATTCACTAAATATGTATAACATAGAAATCCATTTAAAATAAGCAGACCTGAAGGTCTCCTTGTAAGAGCAGAAGTAATATGCGGGGCAGAATGCGTCAAGTCTTCCCACCTGAAATAATTATTTCTCTTTTATCGGGTTAAAACTTGGCTGATTTATACTCCTAGTGGACATATATTAATTCACCAAACCATAGGTTCATTTATCAACCAGGTGGCAACATACAGGGACCTAAAGTTTTCACTTTTTCAAGTGCTTTTTCTTCTTCACGTTGGTATAACTTCTTTTATGATTATCTAATTGGACTTTTATTAGAGTGTTATGGAAAGCTCTTTTCATATACTTCAAAACTATCATAACAATTTCTTTTTATTTCTTTTTTTTCTAAAAATCAAAATTAAAAGAACGGTACCGATCTATTGAACATAAGCTTTAATTAGGTACTAGTCTTATCATTGAACCCATTGAGAACATCACTAAACAGCATGTCTCGTAAGTTCAAAATGCATGCTATCGAGAATGGTTATTAACTGACCATCTTCTATGCATAGAAGATCTGAAGCTAAATGATAGTTCAAATCCGAAACTGCAGTACGCGATCCACCCTAGAAAGCAGTTTTATTATTATATCTACATGGAGTTTAAACTAGATAAATGAAAAAGAGTGCATTTAATCCGAGGAGAATTAGGAACCTCAAAGCTAGAACACGAAATCCAGGATCAAATCGAGGTTATAGCTGACGGTGGATCATATAAATATATGTATATTCTTGAGTCTAAGGGTATTAAGAATTCAATAGTTAAAAAAAGCCTCCTGGTTGCCTTCACAACAAGACATAGGTCGGTTCTGAAGACTTTTACCGACTCGTCAAACAAGATCAGGGCTAACAACAGCTATATAATCCCTACCCTCATATACTCATTGAAGCTCTATAAATAGTAGAAAAAAACGCTCGAAAGAATAAACAGATCCTTTTGCATTGAAGTGAAAACGCATCTTTGAAGCAGATGGAGAAATTAGAGGCGCAATTAAGACAAAAAGCTATCCAAAGCGAACAAATCAATACCTACATAAAGTGGATAGTGAGCCATCCAATATTTGTCTGAAAAGGGCATCCTGTTTCGAGAAACGGAAAAAATCGTCACTGCAATTCAAAACAGAGTTGTCAGAATCAGAAACTATCACAAAAACGTGCTGCATCATGACGAGGTTGGCAGGGGCCCATTGTGCAGAGATACCAACGAATCCATCAAGCATATTATTAATGGTTGTGTTATGACGTCGTTGAGAGACCACAGGCACGGTCATAATAAAGTGACGGGCATGATACATCAGCAACTTTCCCTCAACCTAGGAATCTTAACAAAATAGAGCAATCAACCCGACATTGTGATGTGTGGGAAAAATGGAGGTAAAATCAACATCATAGGCATTGCTTGTCCGCTTAACCAGAATTTGCAGGCTACTATACAACCAAGATCCATAAGTATAGCGAGCTACGGAATGACTTAAAGACAGTCTGGGGAAATATAAAGCATGGATCTATACATCCTATTGTGCCTGATCATAGAAAATATTCGAATTGTCTCACCATATATTTAATTGAAAAGTTCATATCATCATTTTTTAACTGAAAATATTTTTCTGAAAAAAAGATCTTCTTTCGCTCTATTGGGAATCAACCCCAGGTCTTACGATAGCAGGTCAAGTGCTGTCTTTAGCAAGGTGTAAAGTTTTATGTACGTCAATTTTACAAGATATCTGTACTAGCATAGGTGATGGTAACAATCTATCAGTGAAGATCTTTTTTACCGATCCTGAAAATGGAACATCAACAACATCGATCTAAATTAACTCCTCAAATAACAGAAATTCTTAACGTCTTTTTGAACTAGATGGAACTATAAATTTTTTAAATCGAAATTATTAAAAAAAAATATCTGTTCCTTTCGCCCGGCTGAGAATCAAACCCATGTCTTGAGCTTGCCAGAAGTCTGCTCTTACGATAAAGATATTTTAAAACATATCTGTACTATCATAGGTGATCGTCAAAATCTATCAGTTGAGATCTCTTTCACCGAACGTGAAAATGGAAAATCAACGCTATCGATCTAAGTTAACTCTTTAAACAAAGAAATTTTTAACGCTTTTCAGGCTAGATGGAACAGTTAATTAATAATAATAAACTTAGACTAACGCACTTACCCTTAGGTTCCATTGCATTAAAATATTTATGAATCCTTCGTACAATTCGCATATATAGATTTTCTTGATCGCTATCACTAGGCCATTTTACGTTTATAACTCGTCATCGAGTTACACAAGATAAACTAAAATAAACTTCATTTTAATGTTTTTCACAGAATCTACAAAAAATAAATAGTTGTTTTGAGTTTTATATAACACAGTTCACGAAATTTTTAGGTTATCGTATAGTTTTCTTGCTTCTCGTAATTGGTTTGTTCAAGAAATCTTCTTGATCTCAGAAATCGATCTTTCGCTTACAGAGTTTATGTTTTCAATGCCATTATCGATCCGTGGCGCATCAAGTGATACTTCGCTCTCAGATTTTATCCTATCTTTCTCGTCATCGCAATTACTTTGTATTTCGTCCGGAGTTGGGTTCCACTATTTTAACTAAGTTGAGTGCGCCTTTGCCGCATACCTACGACCTACAAAATCAAAATTTAAATCGGTTACCCCATAGGTATCTCCAGAGTAAACTTTCGATACTGCGAGAGGACCACCAAATTTATTTTGAAGTTTCGTTGACTCGCCGGTTATCTCGGGTACATCAGGCATATATACTATATCCCCAAAATCTAACTATTCATTACAGTTCCGATTTTTATGATACTTTGCTTTATATCCTTCTTGCACACTACACATTTTCTTTCACGCTTCGTCTTGCAACATTTTTGGTTCGATGTACCTGTTTTGATCGTCTACGGTCAAAGACCTTAAGGGACCCTAATGTCTGTTTTCATAACCGTACAAGAGATTGTTTATCCCAGTCTTAGTTTATCCCAAGAATTGTTTATCTCAGTCTCGTCCCTGTCGTTGTTTTACATCTGCCTAAAGGGCTGAAATTAGAGTCGCGTTTGTTCTTTCCACGAGATCGTTATTAGCCTGTGGGCAACGTGGGGAATTAAGCGTATGCTTTATTCCATGTTTTGAACAAAATCTTGAAACATCTTGAACGTAAAACATGTACCGAGATCTGAAATATTATGTACAGGTGCACCCAAATCTAAAATAACATTTTCTAAAGCTTTAACAGCATTGATATCCTTAGTATCTCTAACTTCCGTGAGAACGACAAAACTTGATAACTTGTCCGTCAAGATCAACATAAATTTTTCTGTCGTTGCCGTGGTTACGAAAGAATCAAGGTGATCGATATGGGCCTTAGCAAAGGGTAGAAAAACTGGATTAAAAGAGTGCAGTTCTGCTACTTGAGCACCAGTTTTAGTTTTTGTAATTATACACTGAATACAGGTATGAATGTGTTGTCGTGCATAACGGTGCTAAAAATCCCGTATTTAACTAACAAGGAGACCACCTCACCCTGACCGATTTCGATGATTTTTGGATACGTTGTAGAGCAGAAAGAAATTAAAGATACATATTTTTTTATCGGCGGAAAAATCTCGAAAACAGTTTTTTTTCAATATCTGAAAAACTATTTGGACTTTTTAAATAAAATCAACATCAAGAAGTTTCTTTTAAAAAGGCACTGATAATGCTGTACTGATAATGAGAAAAAATTTAATTTGACGTGCTTCAAGATTACAATTATTTTCAGGGACGTTGTACCACTAGAAACCCCTGCCAAACCATCAGCAGGATAACCCACCAACCCTGGAAAAATCCAGTTTGGTCGCTTTTTTTTACTTGAAATAAATTAATTTCAAACCATAAGCCAGCTCACCCACCTAACCATTAACGCCCTAACCCACCCAACCCCTAGAAACCACCCCTACCAAGCCATAAGCAGGCCAACCGACCTATCGCTGGAAACATCGAGTTTAGTAGCTTTTTTTCTTAAAGTAATTAAATTTCACACTACAAGCCAGCTTACCCACCTAACTACTTCCCTCCCCCCACCCAACCAATCCCTAGAAACCATCCCTGCCAAAGCACAAGCAGGCTAACCCACTTACAATTAAAGCTGGTCCATTGTAAAAAAGTATGAACTTGAAAATTGAGCTGAAATGTATTTGTTTATGTTGTTTTGTTGTTCCTGATGGTATTTTTTTTATTTATTATTTTGTTTTCCGGAATCATTTTTTCTATAGTTGTATCACAGTGTCCACTCAAAGAATCAAGTAATTGTACAGAATAATGACCCCCTTTTGGATAAAGTACTTCATGTAACCAAATTTCAAAGAGATCTGTAGTTAAGAGATTTTTTAAAAGTAATTTGATTAAATATTACTTGAAAATAAATGTGCTTACTTGTAGTTATTTTCCCGATGTAGATGCTTTAACATGTATCTGCTTTAAATAATTTTGTTTTGTACAATAGGGTCAAATTTACAACTTGCCTCCTTCAATACTGAAAAGAGAGGAGATAGGAGTTGTCCCGTATCAGATATTAGTGGTTCTATGGTATACCTGTGTGTTGTGGATGAAACTGGTTGTACAAAACATTGCACTTACTTTTCTTCCTCCACAGCAAGTGTTCTTTCAGAGTCGATTTACAATTGAAATCCACTTTGATCTGAATTATATAAATTTTCAATAGCCAATTTGCAGAAGCCTTGAATCTAAAATCATCAGAGCCAATTTTTTTTTGAGCTTGCGAAGTCCATCGACGTATAACACGATCATGAATAATTAGTCCAGCTTTAACAGCAACACCAAAATTATCAAATGTATATTGACAAATTCTCGCAATTTTTCCCCTATTTGAACGACCTTTATTTATTGCGAGTCCAACGTTTCAATTGACTGATGGATAAAACTTTCTTGAATTTACACCGTACAAATTTCATACTAAAATTTTGTTGTTTCCATTTCACCAATCCTCGAAGGCTCTTCTTTTATAATCAAAATCTAATTCTTCTATATCGTATGTACAGTGACCTGTTGGTACTTTGAAAGCATCAGGCAAGTGATGCAGTTCTTGATCTTCCACAAATTTAACATCATGAAATTTATATTCTTCTTGAAAATCCAATGTGTCTTAAATAATTATGTCTATGTCGGTAAACTCATTTGAAGAATCCATTAATATTTGTTTAATTTATTCAGATAACTCAATTTCTTTATAATTTGTCACATTATGTTGTATTTTCAAAGTTTGAAAGTATGCTAATAATAAATTTATAAAATTTGAAGGATTGACCCTCATCGTTAAATCTGAAGAAACCGACCAAACGATTTAATGTTTTTCAGAAACTGATATATTCATGAATAAGAATTTACTTTAGCCTGTATATTAACTATTTATGTTTTTTTACTGATATGAATAGTGTACAGTAATAGCTAGTTTTTAACTGACACTTTTAAACTGGCTGAAAGAAATGTAAAGAAAACTCAAATAAGAAATGTAAATTCGATATGCCATGAATGTTATCAAGGTTATCATGTTATCACGCGCTCGATAATATATGTATCTCACACTCCGCGCTCGGTCTTTGTATATTCCTTACACTCGTGCACAGATTTTTTGAAATTAAGGGTGAAAAAATCGACAAAAGTATTTGGTGATAGTAACTTCTCTTTTCTTAAAACTCCTTCGGCTTTAACGAATACATTCTCATCACGCATCTCGTGCTTCGCACTCGAATTTGTATCTCAACTTGTACATCATTTCCATGAATGTATATTATTACAATTCATAAGACGCATTGATATTAAAACAGACGTAGTTTCATTGTATCTTTTTAAAAAAATGCGCATCCTTTAAACAAATTTGTTATTAAACATTTTACTGCAACTTCTCCCGGTTTTTCAAAAACTGAATTTACTCATTTCCAATTTTATTTTTACGACTTAAACGTAACACATACGGTATAGATATCAGCCTTACTTTTTTTAAGTTCTAAATTAAATCCCTACCTCATTGACTCACGAAACTTCGATTAAAAAGGTTTTTGGGGCGGGGGGGGGGGGGCGATTAGTTCAACCAAGAGTCATGGCTGGTTAGTGTTTTATCTATAATTAATGCTATTTTATGCAACTTAAGCGATTTCAACCATTTCCTTGTTACTGAGGAGCACCAGTACCGTCAAATAGAACAAGGCCATTTTTTCATCACATTTGTTTATTTATAAAAAAATTGAAAACCTAATTCAAAAATCAGGCTAGAGAACTCTTTTGGAAATCTTATTGGCTTTTTTTCCAAATTTTTGTTTGTCGAAATCGGTTAAGATTTGTGGGCTGTATGTTATTCTGAACCAAACGAGTAATTTTCTTTCATATAGTGTGTTATTTCGTTTAAAATGTTTATTTCACTGTGTTTTTTGTAATTTTGTAAATGCTATAACTCTGGTAAATTTTGCTTTTATCAAAAAAGTCATTAGAATAAATTATTTGTCTCTTCGAAGACTATGAATATCCGCAGAGAACATGTTTAAATTTTTAAAAAAGTGGTCTCAAAATATTCAAAATGTGCTCACTTTTTGAATTTTTATCCAAAATGGCTGTCTATCGAACTTGACATTCATTTTTAGATAGCAAAAGAATTTACCAAAGGAAATCCAATCAGTCAATTCTTTCGAAAGTTATCGTGCTAACAAAAAAAACAATCCACGGACGGACAGACAAACAGAATGACAGAGGGATTAAGGGGTTTTCAAAACGTGGAAATTTGACAAAAACTAGAGGACGGGTCAAATTTTACACAAATCTAATACCTTCTCTTATGAGAATGTAATAATTTCGCTACATATTTACATATATTCAAGTACAAAAATAATATTAACTATTTAAAATTAACTTACAAAATTCTATACATAAATAATTATTAAAAAATGAATGTCTTCATTATTTTTAAAACCATAAATGACTTGTATCGACTTTTTATATATATTATATATATATTTATTTATTCGGTTTTGATTCCTCTAGAATCAAACCGAAGGGCCTATGACAAAGCCACCGAACGCGTCCTCGGGTTGCGAATAGAGGGTCCCTGTACCAAGGGTTTCTGCTGAATATGGTTACAAAAATAAATAGGCAGTCGCGGACAATTGTCCAGGGGTGGTCCCGAAGGAATTAACCCCCAAGCGGAGGTGTGAAAACCGTACCGAAAGCTGAATGGCACCTGGGTGTGGTGTCTAGAACGGTGACTCTGGGATACCGGGCGATCTCTCAGAGTACGCAGCCTTATCCTTGCATGCGGGGCTCTACAAGGATGAACGAACCCCTTTCCCTAGCTTCTCGTGGGAACAACAATGACAACACCAAACA
>NC_046660.1:146583524-146585049 GCF_010883055.1 Belonocnema kinseyi
TGCATGCTCTGGGGTGCGAGAAACACCCGGAGCTATCGCACTTTTCGCAGCAACGTCTGCGAAACCATGCTGAACTACTCCGTAAAAGGGGCTATGTAAGCGAAAAGCCTACTCTACCACAGCTAGAACAAGCCGGCAACAAAGAAAGAGAGGCGACACTAAGACCAACCGCGGGCAGGCATCCAACAAATGAAGAGCGATGCTTTACGACCCGGAGAAACATCAACACCAAGGTTTCTCTCAAGCCTAAAGATCTGGCTGAAATGGATGACGAGCTTCGTGGACATTTTTCCGGTGAATCCGACCTCTGGACTATCAATTATTGTGTGTATAATGCAGCGAGAGCTTTGGCCGATGCGTACCGTAAAACAAAACCAACGGCTGATCATAAGACCAAAAGACGAATGCATCAACTTGCCATAAAAATAGGCTGAGCAAGACAGTACGCGTCCCGCATTCAGTGTGTGATTGACTACATCACATCTGGCAGGAAGTTTACCGCCAAGGTTCGAAAGTTCGCGCGCGAACTCCGGACCCGTTATCACACACTTAACAAGTCGAAGCTTCTGAACATCAGTCAGCATATTGTTGAGATAATGCGGATACTATCTGACGCTAAGAGAAGTCTAGAGCGCAGGGAGAAGTGGGTCAGAGAAAATCAACAGTTTCTCTTTGACCCATCTCGACTCTTCCAAGACCCTCCCGTTACTGTCGACCACCCGCCGAAATCATAGGAGGTCGAAGTATTTTGGAGAGAAGTCTAAAAAGTGCAGCATAGACTGGACGAAGACTCAGAAAATATAAATAGCTTCAAGGAGTTATGTGTTGCCCTCATAACACCTGATAAAGAATGCCCACCCATCACTACCGAGGAGGTGAACAAAATGTTAAGAGGGATGAAGAACTATTCCGCACCGGGACCAGATTGTATCAAAACCTTCTGGTGCAAGAAGTTTTCTTCAACCCATCAGCATTTGGCCCGTATTTTCACCTCATATTTGAAGTCGGAAGAGCCGATTCCAGAGTGGTTGGTGGAAGGACGCACAATACTCGTTCCGAAAATAGGCAACTTAGCAGACCCGAAGAACTACAGGCCAATAACTTGTCTGAACACGCTTTATAAGATAGTCACAGCTATCCTAAATGATAGGATTGTTCGGGCAATTGAACCTGTGTGGCAAGAAATGTATGAACAACGAGGCTCAAAGAAAGGCGTAGCCGGATGTCGGGAGAACCGGCTCATCGATAGATGTGTCTGCAAAGATGCAGCATTCTACCAGCGTGACCTATCGATAGCCTGGATTGATTATCGGAAAGCTTTCGATTCGACATCCCATAGACTTGTCAACTGTCTTTTGGAAATCTTAAAGGTTCATCCGCAAATAGTTGGGTAAATAGAGAGATTGATGCCGCTTTGGAAAATCAGATTTACTAACTCATCTGGAAAAAATCGTGTGACAACTAACAAGGTCACGTTTCAGAGAGGTGTCTTTCAGGGCGACACCATGAGCCCACTCCTCTTTTG
>NC_046660.1:146585149-146599325 GCF_010883055.1 Belonocnema kinseyi
GTCGAACGATATACTAAGGAAATTGGAATGGAATTTGGGTTAGACAAATGCGCCAAGGTTTATTTGAAGCGAGGAAAACTTAATGGCATCTCTGAAGATCCTTAGCTCGTTGATAGAAGCGCTATACTACACCTTTGCGCTGGAGAGATTTATACATACATGGGCGTGCCACAGAGTCGCATTCAGGACGTGACATCTAGAAAGGATACTCTCCGAAGCAGATACAAACGCCTCATCCGGCAGATTTGGCCTTCCGAACTGTCGGCGAGGAACAAAGTATCTACAACGAACATGCTTGCCGTCCCGATAGTATTCTATTCATTTGGAGTAGTTCCATGGACGAAGAACGAGCTTAGATCCCTTGATATCGGGACAAGAAAGGTTATGCACATGAACAAAAGCATGCATCTTAAGTCTTCTGTTCCGCGACTGCACATCTCATGCCGTCAAGGTGGTCGCGGAATATTAAGTCTTGAATGTGCCGCATATACTGAAACTTTATATTCTCGACAATTGTTTCTGTTGCACACTCGAGGCCAGACATGGTTCTTCTTGACTTCGAGAAGCGAACCATGTTCGTTATCGAATTTTCGGCACCAGCTGACAAAAACATCATAGCCAAGGAGAATGAAAAGAAAGAGAGGTATAGAGGCCTTATAAGGGAGTTGCAACGATTGTACCCGGAATATTCTGTTAAACTAATCGTCCTTATCATCGGCGCTCTTGGAGGTGCCAATCTTTCACTCGTTAATAGCCTGAAAAGCATCCGTGCGTGTCAACAATATGCTACAACACTTGCGGGAAAAATGCAGAAGGCGGTAGTCCTTGGATCGCTCCATGTTCTCAGGGTGCACGAAACTTTTGCCGGATCGTCGTATTGATTCCGTTACAGACTGTAACCACCTATCTCACGGTCGTGAGACGTAGTTGTGGCTGAAATTTTACCGCGATTTCGCTGGGATAAAGTGCAATTTTTCAAATTAGCAACCGCTCCCGGCGAAATCCTGCGGTTGTCCTTATGACAAATTTTTAATATATAATATGTGTATGTGTGTGTGGACTAAACTCGCTGTTCCCAAGGTTAGGTCGGTTGACTTGCTTGTGGTGTGAAATTAATTTATTTCAAGTACAAAAAGCGGTTCTTCTTTGGAATCTGGAATTCCAACGCTGTAAGTTTAGTTTAATCAACCCTTTTGTATTTACATTGTGTTCGATTACTGACTGCACTCAGTTCTCGAAGTTCCACCTACTTAACCTTTCCTTCAATTTGCAAGATCCCGCACAACTCAATGATAGCATTTAATTAATTTTTTCCGGTTAAATCCCTATTTTATAAACTTAAACCCTCGATAAGATACGTGCGTCGTTATAAATTGGCACTTCCTTAAATAATTTGTTAACACAACATTCACTAAAGTTTTCATGGCTGCTATGAAAAAATTACGCAAAGATGTCCAATCCTTTCCCGCAATCATGATATTATCTAAGTAAAACGAGACATTATCATTTCTAAATGGACCCAAGACGCGTTCCATTAGTTTAAAAATATATAAAGATACATTCATCAGACCAAACACCATGCAAGTCAATTCGCCGGTATTGCCTGAAGTGATAAATGCAGTCTTTTCTCGTGCCTCTTTAGTTAAGGGGACTTACATATATCACATTTTCAAATCAAATCTTATAAATATATTACAATCGCTGTTATTCGCTAACTGTATGTCTATGTTGGCAAGCAGAAAGTGTATTCTTTCTGTTTGTTTGTTTAAGTTCGATTCCAAGCGAAGCGAAAGCAGATCCATTTTCAGAAAAATATTTTTATTTTATAAATTAATTCATAGCTCCATCTAGTCTGAAAACACGTTAAGAGTTTCTGTTATTTGAAGAATTAACTCAGATAGATAGTGTTGAATTTGCATTTTCACGGTAGTGCAAGAGATCCCCACTGAGCCATTGTTAAAATCTGCTATGATAGTACAGATTCATTGTAAAATAATTTTTTTTTAAATAATTTACAAAGCAAGAAATCCTAAATTTTATCCTACAAAATATTTGAATATGTATTGAATGTTTAACTTTCTGGGATCGAATGATAAGAATCAAAACTTCTTCACGTTAATATAACTTTAATCAGTATCGATGTTGTGTATCAGAGAGAATATTTTTTTTTAATTTTCTATGACAGACTTCAGACAAGAAAGATGTCGATATGTTGAGAAGATCCTTTATTTCATATAATAGTAGACAACGTTTCAAACGATGTATTGCTCTCCTCTTCAAGAAACATCGATCCATATTATTGAATTAGAAATCCACTTATTCCAAAATATTAATCAAAGTTAATGTGTATTGTTCAAGATCATGATCTCTGATTTCCTGACCAAGTTCATTCTGTTAGTAGTTAAAAAGCGTAATTTGTACATGTTGAAAGTTTGGAATATCCTTCATCACTAAATTGAAGGATGCATACAAAATTGTGTATGAAAAACAAAATTAATACAGTCAGATTTAAAACGGAGTCAGAACCAACACTTCGCTCCAAATGGACGATTAACATCAAGATAATAGGTAGTCTTTTTTGCTACATTGTGTCATTTTACATCCAGAAAATTTTTTTTAATTTAATATAACCTAATATAACGTTCTTAAAAACAAGTCAGTTTGACAGATCTTCTGAAAGAACTTCACTTTGAAAAAACATTCTGTCTAAACATTACTTACCCTACAAGCTTGACTGATTTTACTCTCAAAATCATTTCGAATAATGCTATACTTTTCAACAAAAGTTTTATAGTCTTCTTGTGCTCTCTTGAATTTTACTTCTGCTTTTTCGAGTTCTCGCTGACTCGCATTATCCTTTCTTAACTTTTCTAATTCTAGGCCACGTCTAAAACATTCGTCTCTAGCTTTTTGCAATGAAACTGTAACATTTTGTATACTCTGTACAATTTCGATTGTCGAAGATTCTTCTTCTTTTACCTAAAAATAAAATACAGCAATTACTTTCCCTTTATCCACTTTTTAATCTCAAAAATGTTTGAAATCTAATTCATCGGCAGAAATAAAAGAAATTTTGTTCATTTATTGAAACTTGGACCAACTGTATTAAACAGGGTCATTCTTTTATCTTGAGATATCGAAGTATGTAAAAAAAATTTGCACCTATAGTGCAAGGTACCGGGGGGGAGGGGGCGGGTGACTTCAAAAATTTCAAATTGACACCTATATTTTTTATTAAAGATACAGTTGCTCCAAAAAAACGAGTTTTATTTAAAAATTTTTTTGTTTAATTCGCGCCATATAGCGCAGCTTTGAAGAAAAATGACATTGTTCACTATTCAAAAATGCGCTCTAAACAAAAAAATAAAAATACGTGTTGATCGTTATCAGGAGAGCTATTAAATTGTAATCAATTTAATTTGGTAACGCCCCTTTTAATCACCTGGGAAGGGGGTTAAAGTGGTAAGCAATCAATGAATAAACTACTTTTAGTGCTACCCAGAAACAAAGAGGTGGACGTAGTAGTTGTCTGTTCCCTTTGGCGTGCTTTTTTTGTGGAGTCCCCTTCACTTTCACCATTGAGGTTTTTTTTTGTTGAGTTCTCTTGCATTTCATAAACGGTGTGCTTGTTTTCGAAGAGTCCTCTTGCCTCTCACAATCGAGGTGCTTACTTTCGATGAACATTTTATATGCGCTTTGCAAATGTTCACTCAACTGTAGAGTGTGGCTGGTGTTATTAGGTTACAAGTAGTCCTGGTTCGCTATTTTGTGTTCTCCAGAGCTGTTGGTAATTCTTTATAAAATAGATTCTTTAAATAACTCCACTAAAAATAAATCCGGCGATGTAAGATCTGGCGATCTGGCAGGCTAATGTATCGGACCTCCTCTGTCATGTTGAAATCACATGTTTTGTCGCACTTCCAAGCTCAGGTCCTTAAGAAATGTTGGAAGTTTATTTGTCAAAAAATTATTGTCTTTATCATTTTAAACTTAGCGAAAAGGGGCTTACTAGAAGGGAACCCCGACAGAGTGAGTCCAGAACCTACGCTTTAGCCACCACGACAATCACCCCAATTATATATATATATATATATATGTAGACCTCACCTGGGTGAGGTGTCTAAGCATAGTTGTAGCAAGTGCAGTTCAAAGCAGTAGAACGCGCAGGGCTCGCGACAATAAGTCAGCCAACAATGCCGACCACTCTAGAGCTGGGTAAGTCAATGAAGATAAAGAGTCAAAGCGATGGATCGGCGGAATCCAGGGACTTTCAGGTGGATAGAGCGAAAAACTCACTTCTTGCTAGAGTGCTATGATGCGAGTGCGACCCTGAACACCTAAAGCTATCGCACTTTTCGCATCAACGTCTGCGAACCCATATCGAACTACTACAAAAAAGGGGCTATGTAAGCGGAGCACCTACTCTACCACAGCGAGAACAAGTCGGCAACAGAAAAAGAGAGGGGACACTAAGACCAACTGCGGGCAAGCATCCGATAGAGGAAGAGTAATGCTTTATGATCCGGATAAACATCAACGTTTCTTTCAAGCCTAAATATCTGGTTGAAATGGATTACGAGCTTCATGGAAATTTTTCCGAAGAACCCGACCTCGGGACTATCAATAGTTGTGTATATAACGCAGCGAGAGCTTTGGCCGATCAACTGGTCATAAAGATAGACTCGCCAATACAGTACGCGTCTCGCATTCAGTGTGTGATTGACTACATAACGTCTGGCAGGAATTATACAGCTAAGATTCGAAAGTTTGCTTTTGCTCCAAAGTGAAATATATAATACAAATTATCACAAAAGTGATTTAAAACGCTATTAATTTATTACAAAATAAGCCACAGTGAAAATTCTACGCAAGGAAGCAACTGATTTTATTACAGAATATAAATTCAGATGCTCTGCAAGAAAAGAGTCCACTTTGTCGATCATAATTTACAAACCATTCGCTTTTTTGTAAAGAAGAATAAAAAATATCGATTGGCTTGAACGAAAAAAGTACTTTTTAGTTCAGCGTGCATCAACCAGATAAAATATTATCCATTTGACGAAAAGATCATTGTTACATTGTCACCGCGAATTTCAATAAATTTATTTATTTCAACAATGTTTGAGCATATCTAGGGCGCGCGACTGTTGTTTCTTGCGCTCCGCGCTCTATTTTTGTGGTTTTCTCACATACGTTATTAAAACTTCATCATATTCTATTATTATTATTTATTATTAATTATATTAGAACTAAAAACATTCACCACTGTAAGTTTCTGATTGTGAACTCTTTTGTTAAAGCTCTTTTGGATTTGGCGAACACATTCTCATCACGAATCTTGTGATTCGAAATCGATATTGTCCAATATATCAAATTTTTTACATTATGGTCAACACTTTTATATAAAATATTATACATTTTTTATGTACCTCTACTTATCCTATGAAAAATTAATTTATGAGAAATTTTTATATCTTTTTTAGTTTCCCAATTTTTGTCGATTTATCTCTTTTCGTATCTTGGTTTGTTTGCCCACCAAATGGAGTTATTGCTTTTTCTCATCTTATTATAGATGATATTGTAATAATTCATTACTCCTTATCCTTATAAATTGCGCTAATGGACAATCAAATCAAATAATTACTTCAAATGTTACCTTGTTTACAGACTACAACGACAACGACGACAGACAGAAATAGACGCAAAAACTATTTAAAGGAATCCGCGAATGTCATTTTTCACATGAAACCAATACGTTCTGATTAGGATGAGAATGTAAAAATAAGTTTCACGATGGTGCCTGTCTGTCATCCTCGTTTTTTACGTTTTGGCATACTTTATCACAGATCGGAAAAAAAGGTAAATTTCAATAACTAGCATTTTTCGACAAACGGTTCTGGTTACTTAAACAATTTATTTGTATACGGTTTTTTTATAAAACGCATAGTTTTCGTTTCAATCGTGAAAAATAGTATTGAAAATTAGAAACTCTAATTTATAGAAAGGACAAGATACAATAAAATGTTTAATGAAAAAATTATTCACCTAAAAACTGTCTACAAATTTGTTACCAACTGCTGTTAGACAAAAGGCGTAACAATTGTTACTGATATTGAAAACTGTTTTTAAATGGTAATCTGCACGCTCCTGCCCCCCCATTAAGGTTTGTTTTATCAAATTTAAGAGAAGGGAAAATAAAAAATTCTTTATATTAAAGAGAATTAATATAATTAGAAAAAACTAATGTTAATTGAAAGTGAGATTCAGGGAGAAGCCACAATCGAATGGGTTTAAGAGGGGCTTGCTTTAAACGCGCAAGCTGAACGTCTCACAAAACTTCGATTATCAAAAGGCGCTTGCATAACAACGCACAACACTTTTCACTGCACAGAGTGCGCGTGCGGAATGGCTGACAGACTTTTCGCAGAAGATTCGTGTGTCGTTGAGCATACGCAGACTTCGGTCTACAATCGAATTGTCTATACAGATGTGCCAAACAATTTTTTTCTTGCGAAATTGTTGTAGATCTTCGGAAAAAATACCAATACTTTATTTACTTCAGTGTTTGTAAAATAATCTGTTCCTCCTGTTGATTAACACCCTCTTTGATTGTTTATGACAGAACAAAATTAAATTTATTCCTATTTTAGCTTATATTTCATTAATAGCACACGACAGGTACAAGGGCAAATAAAGTTTTTTGTTGCACTTTTTGTAAGCAATAACTTTTCTTTATGATTTTATTTTATATCTTGTCTTGTTTTTTGCGAAAATTGTGAATTTTCATTTTTCAAAAGAAAAAAAATCTTTTTCCTCTTAAACTTGAAGAGCCGGTATTATAACATTAAATTAGATTGAAGATACATCTTAATTGTTATTTATATTTATTGCAGGATTACTAAATTTGGCCTCCAGAGGTATGCCTTTGCTGCCTTCGTAATCATTGATGATTAAGATGGATAAATAAATGTTTGCACTTGCAATTTAAATAAATCACAAGTAATTTAGTATTTCTTTAATTGAAAACACTATAAAATAATTATTTAAGCTTAAAAATACCGCTAGATCGTCGAGCATGACACTTCAGGGAGCGCAATCAGAATTTTGACTTAAAATTTACGTTCTTATTTTATGTTTCTTTCGGAGAGACAGATTTAAATTTGTTCAAATACTAACGAGTATTCTTAGAAAACAAATTAACACTTGAAAATATTAAAATCGGTCAAAAAAGTTGGTAATGCAAAAATTTTTTCCTGATTTTTCTGTGTAAAATATATACTTTGACAAACACGCATTATTTAAATAGTTGTAAAATTATTTTAATAAATTAATATATTGTTAGAATGGATTGAAAACCACAGAAGTCTATAAAATGCGTTCGTTTCGCGAGTTATCTAAAGCACAAATGTTTAAATAAATTTAAATTTTTTAAATCATTGAAAATTAATTTACAGATGACTGGAACTTATTCTTTGATGAATGCTGAACAATACTATAAACCAATAGGAAACTTCATGGTCCTTGCACCACCCTAAATTATTAAACGTTATCGCTCAAATTTGAATGTGATTTTTTTGGGCATTCGAAAATAATTTAGTGATGTTATTGGTTAAAATTGGGTAGATTATTCATTGACTTTAGTTAATAATTAATCCACCAACAAATTTATAATGTTTCTTTCCGATCAATTTGTTCACCAGCGAAGTAAATCATATCTTGTATTTATAGAAGAAATTCAATAATAGATTACGATCCATTCAAACAAATTATTTGTTGCACGATCAGAAAGCATAGCTATATTGGTCCAGTAAATTGATAGTGATATGGCATCCGGTATCGATTAACATTGATTATCGAAAACGCCATTTCGCATTAGCTTTTGTATTCAGAAGGAATCTAACACGCGCAATCATCTCATCAGCATTGTACTTTGTGTTATCGTAAAGAGAAGATAGTCATAGAGGCGACCATGCGCATTGCGCATTGCGTATTACGCACTAAGCTTAACACATGGATAAGGAGAGTGATACGACAGAAGTAAGGTTTACTTTCCGTCCCAACTATGCGTTGGCGCTGTTTCTAGAATCCTAGAGCCTCAAGTGTACTTCTCAGAATATATAATTTGTTCTAGATTAAGTATTTTCTTGTTGCTTGCCTATCTACTATTTAAAATAATAATTATAGATCAATGTATTAATTTACGTTATGACCTATGTATATGTATATCGTGTGGCGAAAATCCTTGTGGATTTTATTCCCAAACGATCTAATTAAAATTATTAGTTTCAATACATAGTGGAAATTTTTTTACAAATAAGTACGAAAAATTAAAACGATGTTCACAGGAAAATACAAATTAATACACTTGAAATAGCAGAATTTTTCGAGGAAATGTGTTGTTTTTAGAGTAAATAAGGCTCATTTAACTTTACTGAATCAGGATAATACACCTTCCTTCGTGACATTTAAATATCGCGAGGTAATTGATTTCACCTCACGTACGACAAGTATTAGACAAGTGATCAAGGTATGGCATGTATGTATATGCTTCTCCTTGACAGCAGATAGACCGGTGTTTTAAAGGTGTAGAAACCCTAAAGCAACTGACTGGAATACTTATAGGGATGACCTCAACAGTTCGCTAGACACTGTACAGGGCAGAATGAAATCTATCGAACAAATAGAATTTACTGTCGACATTCTACAAAAAGGTATGAAATAAGTATATGAGAAAAATTGTCCTCTTCCTATTGAGAAAACGGTAACTATCAGGGAATCTAGAATATACCTTACACTGTTCGACTCTAGAAAACTTTGAAAGGTAACTCGTCATGTCAACTGAATGAATTAATATTGCCTTCGGTTAAATGGCTGGGACGACTAATGAAATCCTGAAACAGTTGACAAGGCCCATGAGTGATAACCCTCAGCAGGAACAACTTTTAGAGCCAGGATGGAAGATTAGAAAGTACCCAATTGTATTGTCACTTATTCGAAAATTATATGGGCAGCTAAACCATTCAAACCATTTAAAGCTCTAAGAGATAATAAAATATTCCCGGCAATAATTCAAGAAGGATTTCATTCTTTGGTGGGAATGTTGAGGCAATCTTCATTCCAGAGCCGGGTAAGAATAGCTAGTATGAGACAACATCCTTTTGACTGATCCGCTGACCTCGCTCATGCTGAAAGCACTAGGAAAAGGAATTAATTTAAAAATAGAAAATAATTTATCCCTCAAAAAGACAGATATACCGTAGATGATTTCTATGCGTCTACCTCTCGCATTAATAATACAATGCGGAAAGGTGGACTGGAAACTGCAGCATTTCTATACATAGAGGAGGCTTTTAGTACGACATGCATCAACGATCTGGTTGCCAAGGACTGAAATGATCAATACTATTAAACAACTGGAAAGCCTCAAAGGATTTTCAGAGGTCCAGATGATATCAGTAACCTATTACTGGTTGAGCAAATTACAATCCACGAGAACTCCTTCTTCCCTAAAAGAAACGAATGGCATGGTAGAGGGAGAAGGAAAGAATTATTTAATAGTCTAGTCATCTGGTACTTTTCCATGGTGATTTCTGGGGCAGACGTTCTTTTTCTCTTGAACACTTCATTTTGGGGGTGCATCATATGGGGTATGAGAATACGTGAACTTGAGTAATTCGCAAATATGCGTTTAATCGAGATGAAATACACGTACGCGCTCAGTCACCACTAGTCGACTCGCATGTCTCATTAAAGGCACATTGTTAATTACAAAATTGTTGTTTTCACCGTGCATTATTCTTGAGCTTTTAGTGTTAGTGGAACCGGCATATTTTCTAATTAGCAATCGGCCCAAGTGACTATCCCTTGGATGAGAAATTGTATTACTTTGGCTTTCAACAATAATAATACTGAAAACGTTGGTTCAGTTCATAACATACCGCTTTATGCTTTTTATGGAGTTCTTCTGAGTACTTGGTGACATCTTTAATAAGGTCACTGACTTTCTGTGCTATTTGCAAATGTAGACTTGCCAACTTTTCAAGAACACCCTTTAATGATATCCACACAGGTGTAAATGTTCCTTGCATAGAACTGCTGTTGCTAACTTGCTTTGCCAGTTTAGTAAGAAGCTTATAGTTGTTTTCTTCGATAGCCGAACGTTCTCGAAAAAAATCGGCCAACTCTTTGCTCGCCACAGTACCATGCTTCATATTATGGTACAACACATCAAATCCATTATTCTTTTCACCCTAAAAACCAAACGAGAACTTGAAACACAATTAGACATAACAGTGAATTATGATACATATTAGGGATAGGTGATCTCTATTCCATTAATAGAGAATTTTTTTTGTTCCAATTAATAAGGCTTTTGTGTTCAGATTTATCACATAAGGGTCATTTTAACATAATTTCGAATTTTCAAGTAAATTTTGACATTATTTTTATGGGCATGTGATACTTAGAAAATTGTCGATTTTACCAGTTTTAGGTTCCAGCGGCTTTTTTCTAGAATAATAAATATTTTGTCTTAAAAATTTGGGAAATGATAGCGAACATGGTAACGGACATCCCTGCACACTTTTTTAATGTTTTTTTTTTAATATTGATATTGCTAACAATGTGTGTGTATATGTCGAAGTTATGTGTGCTACAATTCTCCCGAGCGTTACTTCCAAATTACACAATATTTTTTTGGGCCGAAAACTTTGGACTTACAAATAAACATAGTAACTAATCTTCCGGAACTAACCTTGTTTGCAGGCAATCATGAAAGTTTTTTCAATAAATAATTCCCAAATTATCGGAAAGGCAGAGATGAAAGACGACGTAACCTTAAAATAATGCACATGCATAAAATTTTTATTTAGCATAATACATTTTTTTGTTATTATTCCTCAAAAAAGAATCCGAGGACGTCCGTTAAGCTATTTTATAGCAACTCCAAATTCAGTTTTTAAAAATTTTCATTTTTGTGTTAAAAAAAATCCGGGGGAACTGTACCCGATTGACCACACGACGGAATATCTCACATGCCCTTAATATGAAAATTATAATTAACTAATCAATACTGGATTATGTAAGGGGACCATTTCGTATATACAGTAACGATACTGGGCTCTAATAATATTCTTTTATTATTGTATTTATGGCAATTTTATTGTTGTAGTAGACGCGGCTGATATAAAACTCAAGGTAACAAAGCATCATTTTTAACCTAGAAACTATTTGAAAATTCTTTTTGCAGGTTAAATACTTTGTACGTATGTGTATGTAAGACATTAGGTTAGTGAAATTTTTCGTTAGAATTTCCGGATTTGTACATGGAATTTTTTTCAAAATTTGTTTAGTTATTATAAATACTCATATTTTAAATAACACTTGCTTTTTTATTTTTTAACGTAGTTTTATACAGCAATCCGTATCTATGTGAGAAATATACAAAAAATGTATTATGGGCATGTGATACTTAAAAAATTATCGATTTTACCAGTTTTAGGATCCCCCGGCTTTTTTTCCAAGAATAATAAATATTTTTTCTTAAAAAATTGGGACATAAGAATGAACATGTTAAAGGAAGTCCCCGTACATTTTTTGGTGCGTTAATTCAAAAAATTTAATTTTGCTAAATTTGATTAATTTGTGTGACGCTTAGAAATTAGTATCGATTTTATCAGTGTTAGATTCCCTCGACTTTTTTCCTACAATAATTAATATTTTGTCTTCAAACTCTAGGGAACGATAGCAAATATGTTAACGAACGGCCCCGCAAACTTTTTTGTAGGTTAATTTAAAAAAAATTAATTTTGCTAAATTTGATTGTGTATTTCAAGTTTTCGTGCGTTCCAATTCTCTACCATAATTATTCTTGATTACTACCAGCAGCATTGGTAAAATCGAGACCTACATTAGCGGAATAGCAGGGAGATGAAAAACGAGCCTAACCTCCAAATAGTACACGTGCATACAATTTTTATTTAGCATAATAATTTTTTTATTATTCCTCAAAAAAGAGTCCGGGGACGTCCGTTATAATATTGTCTAGCATCTCCGATTTCAATTTTAAAAAATTTTCATTTTTGTGGAAAAAAGCCGAGGGAACTGTACCCGATTGACCATCGGCGAAGTATCACATGCCCTCAACACAAAAAGTAAATACGCATTGAATGCGAGTACAGAATACAAGCAAGCAGATAACATGCAAATAGTTACATAGTTTTAAGATTGGCGGGAAGCCCCTGAGGAGTCCTCCTGGCGCTCAAGCTATAAAGCTTGTTGTGTCGTACCCTTAACTATTCGGGCTCAGTAGTTGAACCCCGAACTATTGGAGAAGCCAAGTATGCTTCATATACTAGTCATCGATCTTGTTGTAATTTCCTCAGGGTCCATAAAATGGATTTTAAGGGTTTTCTGCCTGAGTCTGGCTAATACCGAGCACTGGCATAGTACATGTAGGGATGTTTTTTCATCCGTGCCGCATAGCCGTATAGCCCAGGTCATATTTTGCCTGCTGACAACCCTGGATTTTGAGACACAAAAAAACCTTGGGCGCTGGCGGGTTAAAAGCACCAATGTTAAGAAATTGAACTTTTTAATCTAATAATTTCTTCAAAAGTAAATTCCACTTTTTCCAATCCATTAGCAAAACATATTCACGCCCAATAATATCTCTTTAATCAATAGAAATAGGACATAATGAACACTTTAATTAAATTATATATACAATTAAAATTAATCATTAAAATAGCGAAATGCTACGAGTCTTGTAATCAGACTCCAACCTCTAATTTAAAAAAAAATTATTCTTAACATTTACGGGAGAATAAATTTGTCGGAAATTTAAAAATTCACTTCAGATCAAAGTATCAAAATGCTTTCACTCCAGGCAATGTTTATCTAATAAACACGAATTATCCAAACCGAACTAAATTTAAACTAAGTAAATTAATTAAATCAATGGATTAAGCTACTCTAAATGATACACTTGACATATATTCTTAATAAATAATTGAAATTTGAAATTTATTTATTGGATAAACAATCCATCAGATTAAATTTAATGATTTATTCTGAAAATAAACCTGGTTATTGAGATCCGACACATTCCATTAGAAATGAAATTCCGACTATGGCGTCGGAATTTGACAACAGAACTCCTCCAGATAGTAAATTAAACTATAAATTAAACTCAGTATCAGTAAATCATGAATAATAAGAATTTCTCGCGTGGTCTATAGTATTGCCATTGGTTCGCCTATGCTGATGAGCTTTCAATGTAGCAATCAGGGGATCATATATTTGATCCTGTAGGTTGTTTACATTCTTCACGTAAACAACGACCATGAGAGAAGTTTTCAATTATTTCTTGCAATACAACACTAAATGGTTCGTGAACTACATTAGATGTAGTAATTTAATAGAGAATAAATCATCGGTTATTTTGACGCCATTATCAAAATAAAGAATGGTTTCGTGGTTATTTTTTTACACACCGGTATATGATCGTGTGTGGAATCCGAGGTTGGCAACTAACCAGTTTCAACATGTAAATTCTATTTTTTTTAATAATTGATAGACAGACGTGAAGGTGCCTGTCTGGTATTCGCCCAGGTGGTTCGAATCTCGTGAAGGCAAAGGTTTGACGGAGTATTATAGACCCCGCACAAAAACATAGGCTTTATTTTTCCTAACTTCTCTTTTGTTTGTAAATTAGAAATTTGTCGCTTTCAACATCGTGTGTCGAAGTGGTCGCCTGAAAGAAGTGTCACCGGTAAATTATCGGTGTGGTAAATGGTTCCTTTCAGGACATAGTCAAGGACACTTTAGTGGGGTATAGGTCCACTCTTCCGAAGTTACCATGTAACAAGCTCAGTATTAAACTATGTTTATAGTTTTATAACTCTATCAGTGCAATGAAGTTATTTAATTGTGCCTAGCCTAACCCCTCTTTCGGGCGTCAATCCTTACCTACAGCACTCTATCGGAACGGTCGGATCAGTAACAGTAGGAATTCATATCTCATTGATATTTATAAATTTTGGTAGTTTTGATGTAGAACTACCTGGCGCCCTTCTAGCAAATTTTTGGACTCATCTACGAGTTCAACTTAATCTCTAAAATCATATAAATCACAGAAAAAAAAATTGGGCAAAAGTCCAGTTATAATATACATATA
>NC_046660.1:146599425-146611980 GCF_010883055.1 Belonocnema kinseyi
TATATGCCGTTTCACGTCAAACGGATTATGATTGTGGACAAAATTGTAATCAATTTACAAAAGCAATATCTTAAAATGTTCGTTAAAGAAAGTACTTTCAAAATTATGGGTCAGTTGTTAATAACTGAGAAAAAATCAGATACCATAAGCAAAAACGATAAATATTTTTAGCTTAAAAGAAAGCTAACAAGTTGTTCCTTCAAACACAGTTCGATTTTTCAAATTCAAAATGGCGGCCCCAATATGGCGTCTCAAAGTTGAAAAAATGCTGAAAACGCATAAAAAGAAGTTAATAAACGACTAAGAAGTCGTTATTTCTTTTGTTTTTAATATTAAAACAGATATTTTTTTTTCTATCAAACACAGTTCATTTTTTTTAATTCAAAATGGGGGCCCCAATATGGCGCCTGGTAGTTACGAAAAAGTTCAAAAACATACATATGAAACTCTTTATACCATTTTTTATAAATTTCAAAGTCAATAAAATTTAAAATTTACTCTCTGCGCTTAACAGGGTTGAGACTGTCTGAATTAGAGCCCGTATTACTTTTATTTAAAAATCTTTTAGCATTACCATACATTTTTGGATCCTAACAAAAGAATTGTATACTTTCAAAGTGATTTTTCGCCCATGTAAACGGAGATCACTTGTTAAAATTGCTTCAATTGGTTTAGCTTGCAAGCTAGCACGGTAATCATCAGTTTTAAATTTGCCAGCTACAGAATCACATTCAGTTTCACCACGCGCTACAGCATACGTATGCCATTCAGCATTAATACCCAAGTCACTTTTATGCTGCATCAAGTTTACCATTTGATATTTATTTTTATAATGCTGTCTTGCATTATCTGACACATACATAATCTTTTGAACTTTAGGACATACTTTTTGTACTACAGGTATAATAATTTTCTGCATGACATAAACTGCAGTTGTATCATGAGTTCTACAGTCAGGTAATAATAGAACACTTTGATGTTTTATTTCATTTTCTTTTTTATTATGTATAAACACAGAATGAATACTGCATTCGTTATTATTAAAGTGAAAACTTGGTGAGGCATTCTGTGCAATATAAGCGTAATATTCTGATAAATCACAATGCAGTATTACTTCTTCCTCTGTAAGATTTTCCTTACATCTACATGAAGTGGATAGTGAGGCATCCAATATTTAGCTGAGAAATGATGTTCTGTATCCAGAAAGGGAAAGATTCGTGATTGCGTTACAGGACAGTTTTCAGCGTCAAAAATTATCGCAAAAATGTGTTACAACAAGACATGGTTGGCCGGTGCCGATGATGTGGATATACCGACGAATCTATCGAGCATATTATTATCGGCTTTCGCGTAATGGCTCAGAGAGAATATACGCACAGACATAATGATGTAGCGGGCTTTATACATCAACAACTTGCCCCAAATTTAGGATTCTTGACAGAATAGATGCTTTGCTATGAATACATTCCAATGCCCGTCTTAGGAAACGAAGATTACATCTTATATTGGGATGCTACTATCCAAACAGTTTATTACATCCGAACCAATCGATCTGATCTCGTGATGCATGAAAAAACGTGGAAGAGTCGACATAATCATTTCTTGTCCACTTAACCGAAATTCGCATTCAAACTCTAAAATCAAGATCTATAAGTATAGAGAGTTAAGACATGATGTAAGGACAATATGGAGAAATGTGAAGTATGCATCTATTCGTGTTATTGTGATTTCGGCTACAGGAAGGTGCACGCAAGATGAACTGAACATCTTTAACATTAAGGAGTCAGTAGGATACTGGTACTCTAGGAAAGCATCCAGTCTTGCAATACAGACAAACCTTTTATAGTTTTTCGAAATACTTTCCACCGCAGTGAATACTCTTTTCCAAACGTCGAACCAGTCATCGAACCAACCCTGCCACATTCCTTCTGGAAGATCTGCACAAGATTGGTTCCACGCCGTCAAAAGGTCAGTTTCGTTAGTAAATCGACGCCCTTTTTGTTGTTTTTTTACTTCCGGAAACAAACCAAAGTCACTGGGAGCAAGATCTGGACTGTAAGGAGTGTGATCTAGAATTGTCAGTCTAGATTTGGCCAAAGAAGCTACTGTGACCTTCGCTCTGTGAGCCGGTGCATTGTGCTGGTGGAATAGCCAGGTGCTGAGTCGAGATTTCGGCCTGATGTTTTTGAGTTGGTTTATGACTTGTGGTAAACATACGTGAGTGTACCAGGAAGTGGTGACTGTACGCTGGTTTTCCAGTACGACCCTATACACAATGCTGCGTTTCATAAAGAATACTGCAATCATTCTTTTGTTTAAAGATCAAGACTTCCGCACCTCCACTGGAGCATCCTCATCCTCAAACAGCCAGATCTTGTTTTGCGATTTTGTTCGAACGTCGTAATTATACAGCCAGGTTTGGTCGCCTGTTATAATTCTATTTACATCCCAAGTCAAATCATTTTAGTATTTTTTCACACCACTTTAGTCTCGATGCCATTTGCTCCTTGGTCAAAGCATGTGGTACCCATAGAGGACAAACCTTCCTAACATGTAAATGTTCATGCAGAATTCGATAAACTGCTGGTGCACTAATGTGTAACATTTGTTCTATCTGCCGGTACGTGATTCTTCTATTATTATTCAGTAGATTATTCATAGACGCAATGTTTTCCGATATCAGCACTTCTGGCGGTCGACCTGGGCGCGAGTCGTCCGCGAGACCGAAATTTCCCCTTTCGAACTGTTTGTACCATCGGAAAATTGTTGCGCAATGCGGACAATCCTTACCCAACACCAGAGACATTTCCTCAAAACTTTGGTCTACACTTAAACCGCGAGAAAAGTTGTATCAAATTATCGCACGATATTCATCCTTTGGTTATGACGCCATTTCTCAATCGTTCCGAGCTACCGTGCTTAGACTGTCGTGAGACCTGAGTCAACAGGTTTCCTCTTCCGACTTAATTTTTTACGATCTTTCTAATAAAGCAAGGATCATCTCTCTTCTTCCAATAGGTTTCGCTTATTGCAAAACTTTCGTAGGGCCCTACGTATAACAGCGGTAAAAGACGAACTCCATACTAGACCATGCAAGTCATGGCAAGTTATTTCAAGAGTTGAATTAAATTAACTTATATCATCCTGATCTCATCAGGCACTTGACTTAGATCGTGGCTATGATGAAAAACAGGTTCGCCCGAGTAAAAGTTTGAAAATAATAGCACTAGTATCGCGCAATGCCAATCACAGCAGGCCTCTCTCGGATGGAGGCCATGGTTCAGTTGAAAGTGTCAATGGGGCCGAACCGAGGGTGCGACTAGGCAATGACCCCGGACAAACGCAAGAACATCGTTTTAAATGGTCGTACCAATTCAGGATGAACATCCTTACCTTATACCTTACCAGCGGCAAGAGGATACATGCAAAGGTTACATGAACGTTGGGTCAATATGCATCCGGAATATGTTCATTAAACGCCTCAATTTTTAAAAGATCAGGAATCATTTTTACGTAAAGGGTGTATGCAGTTCTTTATTAATAACAAGAGCATGAGAATTAGGAGATCGAAAATCCAACAAAAAATCTTTTTGCTGATTTGCTCCCTCAATATGTTGATCTCTGTAATCTGAACTCTGTAGTTTACGAGAAATCAGTCTCCCTGAATAACGACAATAGAAGTAGTGATAAGACAATACGCCTGAGTAAGACACGCGAGCCAACTACACAGCTTCATTTAAAAATTAAAATTGCGAGACGACATGCATAAAATGTTAAGTTCGTAATTAGCTATATAACATCAAATAAAAAGCTCACTCAAAAAGTTGGGGCACATACTCGTAAACTGAATTCAGGAAAATTCCACCTTTTCTACACATCATTTCCGTATGTTCAATAAAACGTCATTTGTCGTTGAAAATTCGCCTTGTCGAGAAGAGATTCAAGTCAAGATAATGGCAATCCATCGAAGTGATCATCCTAGATTTTCGTACCCCGTATAACCTTCCTCGAGACAAAGGTGGTAGAGGTAGGCTGAGCTTAAAGTGTCTTCATCAAAGCACAGTTCTGGCTATAGCCTGCTCAGTTATAAAAAGCAAAGATTTTTGAATGCGATTCGTACATCAACATGGAGTCATCAATGCTGCAGCGTTTCTATAGCGTGCCGCAGATAGGGCCGCCGCAGAGGAGCTTGGTCTTCCATTTGATTTTAGCAACACTACACATGGCCTAGCATCTCTAACACCATTGGTGCTCAAAAGTCGTGTACAAGAAGCAGAACATTCACTTCTACTAAGAGAACATGCTGACAGACCCTTTTATAATAAATTCTAAGGCATTGTACTTAGAGAAGAACTATGGATGGGTATGTCCAACATGTTTCTTAAATCTTCACAAACCAAATTGAGGTCAGAGACGGAGTTATTTCTTTTTGTCTGTCAAGACGGCGTTATACACACCTTAGTTTACCAACAGCGCATAATAAATGTACTTGTAGACCACACCAACTACCGAACGTGCAATCAAGAGCCAGAAACACTTGGGGATGTTCTCAGTGGATGCTGGAAGTATGCATGCTACGGGTGCATAGAGACACAATGCGGATCTATAAGTGTTATATTACTATCTTTGGCTCTTCGTTGGTGTTGATAAATGCCCGTCTTTTCGCGTGAAACAAGTCCATCTTGTGGTTCTCATAATCGGTTGCCTTGGAGGTATGAAGGCTTGATATCTTAGCCAACTTAACAAAAGCCCGGCTTACGAGCGACAGGCTCAGTCCATCACGAACCATATGCAAAAGGTTGTTGTTCTGGAATCACTTTGTCTGGTCCATCAACACTGTTCTTCATAACATTGTACAAAGGTTAGTAGCCCTAAAAAAGTATACAGAATGGAAGCGTCATCTCCAACTGTGCCGCGTTCCGCGTAAAGTCATTTGTGGTCAGAGACAAGACTCTAAGGAACGGTGTCGCACGAAGTATCTTGTGGAAATTTCCTGTTCTTGCTTACCTTCTAGGATCGAAGGAGCAGAAGTGGACATAGTGCACATTCCGATTACGTCGGGAATGGGTTGCTTTAAGGAACCATGATCGTCGCTTCTGGAGTCTACAACTTCTCATAATATGCTAATGCTCAGTTGGTTAGACACTTAGACTTCACCTTAGAGGTCCGGGATTCGATCCCTGAGCCGGTACCTCTGGAAATTTTTAATGTACCTTTACCGAGGTTCTGGTGGTTTGGAACCCACCTTAAGCTGTAGGTCCCCCCATCGTGTACTTGACTGCAATACAGTCCGTCAATGATGGGGTGAAACTCTAACCAAAAATGCCTTTGACATGTTGGGCAGTATAAGCCTGTGACAACATTTCGACACAGAAATTTTTTTAATAAAAAACCGAAGGTGTTCCGCGTTGATGTCGCGGTAGGGCATGAGCTCTCCTCTCATGACTTTGACGGCAATGTTGGCGGTAGCATTGCTACTGACAGGGTTTCCCAAGCCAAATAGGCCGATAACGTAGAGGAGAGGGACTAAGCAGAACACCAAAACCCATCAATGACACAATGAAAGAGGAATTGGTGCGTCTCTATTATGAAAGTGCGAAGTTTGAAACAAACATGGAAAAAGGATACAATTTAAGAACAAAATTTGCTGCAAAGTATCCTAATATACACAAAGTCGCACTAAGAGATCTTATCGCTAAGGTTGATTTGGCGTGGAAAAACGACGGCAATGAAAATCAGAGAAAGCCGCGTCAAACGGTTAAGCAGGAACAATTGATGTTCTTCCTCAACCTATTGATGATCCAAAACCACCACATCCTCCAGAGGTGGATGATCTTATACAACCAGAGGCAGAAGCAGTGGTTCAGAAACCAAAAAAGCAACGAAAATGGACATACCATATGAACATAGATGTTACGTGCCTTTATTTTTTGGCAGAGAAAACCAACACTAAGGCATTCTCTGCCCAAAATGATCATCACAAATGATCTGCGTGCACTAATAGCACATCTCGACAGCAAGGTTTTACCTACGTATTTGAACGTAGTACAAACTGCGTTAGAGGTGCAAACTCTTGTATAATGTGCAGCTATGCAACCGTTAGAACGTTGGGCCGGAATACTAGGCCTGCAAATGCAGTTTTTGTCCCAGCAAGGGATCAAGATCCACCATGGAAGATCAGGTTGGATATGGATCTCAGCAAAGTAAGGTGCAAATTGGGTCGATTAACTCAATATAAAAAAGGAAATAGAACCAGAAAGCAGATGAATGATGTTACTAAAATCATCCACTCTCGACACATCGAGACATTAACACCAGCAATATTGGATGAGATTTTAGACTCTCAACGAGAGAGATTTGATGTTCTTACTGCCAGACTGCGTCGGTACAAGAAAAGTAATGCACGAAGGCAACAAAACCAAAACTTTCTGAGAGATGAAAGAAGGTTCTATCGTGAACTGAGAGTAAAGCCAAATAACCACCAAGGCACCGAAGTCCCTCAATTGGAAAATATGACTAACTACTGGTCGGGTGTTTGGGGAAAAATAAATAGATGCAATGTGGACACTGCGTGGTTCAAACTAGAGGAAGCAAGGGCAAGCAATAGCCCTAAAATGCATCTGACAAACATCACAGCTTTGGATGTTTAACGGTCTTGATAGGGGAAGTAATTGGAAAGCTCCAGGTCCGGGCATGGTGCACAACTTCTGGCAAAAGTACCTGACGAGTGTGAATTTTGCGTTGGCAAGGTGCTTTCAGAAGATCATTGAACACCCAGATCTGATGCCACGTTTTATGCTTCAAGGTACTACATATATGATACCAAAAAAACCAGACACTCAAAATCCATCTGACTTTCGACCGATAGCCTGTCTTCCAACCATTTATAAATGTCTTACAGCTATCATTGCAGATAAGGTATATTCTCATTGCGACAAGAATGACATTCTTACAGAAGAACAAAAAGGATGTTGTAAAAACTCACGAGGCTGTAAAGATCTAGTCACTATAGACGCTGTCGCCATGACTCAAGCTTGTAAGCATCAAAGGAACTTACACATGGCATACATTGACTACAAGCAAGCGTTTCCTTCCGTGCCGCATGACTATTTGCTTGAAGTCTTAAAACTTTACAAAATTCGTCCACGCATTATTGACTTTCTGAGCCATGCGATGAGGCTCTGGGGTACAAGAATCAAGTATTCTGATCATGGACAACCAAAGATAACTAGATCAATATGCTTTACGACGGGTATATTTCAAGGAGACTCCTTCAGCGCCCTATGGTTCTGTTTAGCGTTGAATCCATTGAGCAAAACACTAAACAGCATATCCCATGGGTTCAGAATTCATGATAATGAGGATGGTCACCAAGTGACCCATTTTCTTTACATGGATGACCTGAAGCTGTACGCTAGTTCAGGCCAGAAACTGCAGCAAGCGATCGATGTCACAAAGCAGTTTTCCAATGATATCCACATGGAGTTCGGACTAGATAAATGTAGAACAGTGCATTTAATCAGATAGGCATTAGGGACGCAGAGTTAGAGAACGAGTTCGAAAATGACATCGAGGCAATGCCTGCGGGCGAATCATATAAATATCTGGGTATTCTTGAATCTAAGGGTATTCAACACCCGATAGTTAAAACATGCCTTGTCTCGGCAAACAAAATCAGGGCGATCAACACATATGCCATCCCTGTCCTCACGTACTCCTTCGGGCTCATAAAATGGTGTAACACCGACCAAGAAAAGTTAAATAGAATTGTTCGCGTAGAAATGACGAAGCACCGAATGCACCACAGAAATTCAGCGATTGAAAGGGTAGCTCTACCACGACATTAAGGGGGTAGGGGCGTTGTAGATGTCAAAAAACTGTGTGAGTCACAATTTATACAGTTTCGAAACTATTTTAACATCAAACGAAATGTTGCGCTTTACAGTATCATCTGTCAAGCGGATATTGAATACAAGCCCTTAAATTTGTCCTCAGATGGGGCCTTGAATATCAGGTCAGAAACCACAGAGGAATTAGAAATACAATGGAGGCAGAGAGCTATCCATGACGAGCACCCCACCACGTTAGATCAAAATGAAGTGGATAGTGAGGCATCTAATATTTGGCTAAGAAAGGGTGTTCTGTATCCAAAGACGGAAGAATTCATCATTGCAATACAGGACAAGGTTGTCAAGACGTGGTTGACCGGTGCCGATTATGTGGAGATACCAACGAATCCATCGATCACATTATTGATGGCTGTCGCGTAATTGCTCAGAGAGAATATACGCACAGACATAATCATGTAACGGGCATTATACATCAACAACTTGCCCTAAACCTAGACATCTTAAAAGAATGGATGCTCTTCTATAAATACATTCCAATGCCCGTTTTAGAAAGCGAAGATTACATCTTATATTGGCATGTTACTATCCAAACGGATCATTACATCCGGGCCAATTGACCGGGCATCGTGATGCGAGAAAAAAAGGCGGAAGAGTCTGCATCATCGACATTGCTTGGCCGCTTAACCGAAATTTGCAGTCAACCTATACAACGAAGATCCACAAGTATAGCGAGTTAAGGCATGAAATAAAGACCATATGGAGGAATGTGAATCATGCATCTATTCATTCCATGGTGATTTCGGCTACAGGCAATGTGCACGTAAGATGCACTGAACGTCTTGAACATTTAGGAGTCAGTAGAGTATTGGCCAGCAGCTCAGAAGGCGGTTTTATTAAACACCTGTCGCACTGTAAGAAACTTTCTCGACGGTCAAGAAGCCAACGACTAAAAACCTGACTATTTTCACCACCAACGAATGAGACGAAAAATTAGAAAAAATAAAGAAAAAGAGAGGAGAAAGTTAGGGAAGAGGAAGAGAGAAAATAGCCTAAAGAGAAAAGAGAGGGATTTCCAAATGCAAAGAGGGGGGAGTGAGGAGGAAAGGTAAGAGAAGGGAAAAGGACGACGCGAAAATAGCTTTCTGGAATGTGCCAGACTTAAAGAATAAGAATAAAGGATTTTGGGGAGAGTTAGAAAAGTGCCATAAAAAGGTAAAAAGATTTATTTCAAAATCATGGAGAAACTATTTTTATGGTAATAGGAAACGAAAGCCCGAGGAGAGCAGATACTTTTTGGAGCTTTTTGGAGTTTTACTCTCAATCCATGCAACATAATTCTCAGCACTGAGTTTCTATTTTTTAAATCTGAATAAAAGCTACTTTTTTAGTAATTTAGAAACTTCTCACTAATGCTAAATTATATTGTATGCATTTGAAAAATAACTAAATATTAGTTTATACTGAGACAATAAGCAATCATTTATTCATTAATTATTAATAGATAATACATTAATAAATTGGTGCATTTGTGGATAATAATTCATATTTATTTAAAGTTAAAATTGAATAGAAATTTCTTCATATGTGACGTGCACTGAAGAAAGGGGGCTTACTTTTAAAAGTAAGATTTTTCAGGGCGACCGATCGAAGTCGACCCAATAGAAGCGTCTTTTAGGATAGAGGGAAGACTCATGAAATCTTCCCTCTCCACTTACCAATACATTCTCACGGAAAGAGATAGGTAGTTGATGCGGCTCAAGGGCAGGGTATAGTTGAGACGCGTAGATACAGTGGCAAGTGGTGGAAGGTGTTTCACGGAATCTCAAGCTCTCGAGCAAAAGCCCGATTTCTCGGGTACCTAACAACTCAATTATTATCAATAATGACGCTCGGAAATTTTTTCCAATGGTTTTATTAAAAATAGCAACTCAAAAACTATCGAAAGGTGTAAAAGCCTCGATTTCGATTTTTGCAGACTATTGACATACACGTGTGTAAGTGACTTACGCATTGATCTTTTAGACAAAAATTCTAAAATTTACATCGTTTTCAAACCTATGCGTATATTCTTTTTAAGACATGCATAAGGTATGATAGTGACCTGCACGTCTTACAAATTATCATCATGATACTTTTTAAGTGGACACAAATTACAAATACTACAAATAATTCATAATCAAGTAAATTACCTATTTTGAGATACTTTGGAAGCGCAGTGAAATTATTTTCAACATCTTTTTAAAAATGGCTACAAATTTTACTGCATTTGACTTACAGCCAAACTTTAGAAGTACAACATTGAAGCCTTTGTCTTCATTTTATTTTTGAGTAAATTGACCAAAACATTTCATTTTTACATTCACATTCATTTGCGTGCAATGTAATCCATAACATTTGTTATCTACTTTTTTTAGAGCTATCACATATTACGCCCTGTTTTTTCTACCTGTTTAACCCCCCCCCCCCCCCCCCCCACCCAACCATACAGTTACGTAACATTTCTTGTATTATGCTTCAGAATATAGTAGACGTTTTCTAAGCTAAAACAATGTCTTTAAAGATAAAGTGATGCATAAAAATAAAACCATACTTTAATATGACGATGTGTGCCTTTGAAATAATCAACATATATTTTACAAGATTCTTCGAACAAATTAGAACATTTTGGAATATTTCAAATATCAAATATTTAAGAAGAGAATCTAGAAGATTAAAAAATATATATATTTTACAGAGTTGTACAAAATGTTTGAAAAAATTCAAGCATTTTAAAAAGATATTTCGGATTTTGTGAAGTTTCAAAGGAATACAATATTTAGCCAATTATCGGAAATGCTTCCCACTTTTAAAACCTTTTAAATTTATTCAAATCTTCAATTTCTTTACATGTTTTTAGATGAATTTAGAAAAAATCTGCATTTTTAATTTTTTGTATTGTTTAATCTTACCAAATTGGAACATTTTGCTTTAGAATCTTCTACTCTTTTCGACAATTTTCCCATTAATCTCATGAAAAAAAATTTTTTTAATCACTTCAAAAATTTTAAACCTTCTAGTGAAGAATTTTCTTCACGAAAATGACTAAATTAACATTGTTTAAATATTGAAGAGTATTCTCAGAAAAAAAAGAAATACAACTGAAAATATTCAAGTCTGTCGAGAATTTGGTAATATAAAATGCTTCTCCTGCGTTTTCTACGCAATCCGTAAATTCGAAGAAATCTGCATTATTTTTCCAATTACGAAATTATTTTAACATTTATTTTGCACCTTATGTACCTAAAGAAATGAAAGATTTCAACAAATGAAAATTATGTACACAAATTGAAATTAGTTAACAAGGTAGTTATTTGTCAAATAATGATTAATGATGATTTATGAACAAAGAAACAATAATAAAAAAAGCATTGTTAAACAATAATTCAAACTATTCACTATTTAACACGGTTCGAAAAAAATTGTATGCGGCACCACCCAGTAAACTTCCTTGTCCCAAAATATTCATCAGACCCAGCCGATTGTAACTCTCTAAGAGATCGACCTCTTGAGAACAGCTTAGGGGTTTTAGCTCTTAGGATTCGGTTAAATAAAAATTTAAACCCTATAGAGATTCAATAAGTCCGATCTTTCCAGTCTTTCCATCTTCTGCGTATTCCATGCATATCGGATCAGGGGCAGAGTTCGTTCAGTAAGACTTACTCTTTTCGAGATTCGTTGCAAGTATCTACGTGCCTGCTTGAATCTTTTCCCGAATTGTTTGCAGATAGGTGATTCCGATCTTAAGGGGATTGGATTACTGCTCTTTCAAGCCACAGTTTTCCACCGAATATATATCCTAAAGAGCGCATTTGCAGACTCACTTTGGGCTCATTGGGGATTCACTCTCAGTCCCTGGCCAAGACCCAGGAATAAAATTTAAAAATACAGCGAATTTTTGAATTTGGTATCTAATACAATCTTCCGTCCAGCGTAAAATCCTAGTGAGTGACATTTGCCATAGAGGTATTTTTTCATGTAAATATGGCTGCAAATAGTCACTATGGGCAGGAGTAGAAACTAGATTAACGGAATTTTCAAGCATAGAAATACAGCAAAAAAGAAATCGAAAACAATTCTATCAAATTCCATATACCGAACTTTGAAAGTCTGCTGTAATTCTAATTTCTAATCCTGGGTCTTGGAGATTTTTTTTCTAATGCATTTTTGTCACTGGAAAGTTTAAAACTCGATTCATATGATTCCTTTTAGGTATTTAAAATGATTCGTTTTATTTCCAGAATGAAATCAGAAGTATCATTCTTTGTTATAATACGAGGGTAGTTCAATAAGTCCTTAGAATGAAGTATAAAAACAATTTTTTTTGGGTAAATTTTTTTTTATTTTTCAACATAATCTCCTTGGAGCTCTATACACTTGGTCAATCGCTTTTCAAGTTTTTTTAATCCTTCAGAAAAGTGCGTTTTCGGAAGTTCCTCAAAATAAGCACTTACAGAGGCAATGACGTCTTCGTTGTCTGGAAATCTCTGTCCACCGAGCCATTTTTTCAAGTTTGGAAATAAGAAAAAGTCACTGGGAGCTAAATATGGTGAATACGGTGGGTGTACGACCAATTCGAATTTTAGTTCTTCAATGTTAGCCATTGAAACGAAGCATGTGTGAACTCGGGCGTTGTCGTGATGAAAGAGAATTTTTTTTCTCGCCAAAT
>NC_046660.1:146612080-146630009 GCF_010883055.1 Belonocnema kinseyi
GTCGGGAGTGGTGCTGACTGAAAACAGATGATTTGGAGCGATTCGCGCGCCATCTGTTGGTCATTCTAAGGACTTATTGAACTACCCTCGTAACTACAAAAGTAGTAATACACGGACCGTTCAAAATTATTCTTTCGAAATAAGCATTATACACAAAATTTTAAGTACAAAGGGTTAAGAAATTTTCGAACAGTTCTATACGGTAAAAGATCGCTTTTAAATATCGTTCCGCGTTATTTATACTGTTGAATTAGTTTTTTGAGTTCAAAAACTAGTTTTTCGAACAAAATGTATGCATCAAAATTGCCTGCTATAATAAGAAAGGTGTCTAATAGGATGGAGTGAAAATGATCGAATTAGTTGAATCGCTTGAGCTAAGCGAAAAATAATAGTGGGTTGGTATCCGCAAAAAGTAAAAAAGTATTTTTTAATTTTGAAATCAGTTAATATCCTCTGTTCCCTTTTTTTGAAAAATTCAAATTTGAACTTTTGGTAATAGCAAAAAAAATGTTTGTTTTTTTTTTGTATTGAATCATATGCACACATTTTTGAAAAAATTGTATAGGTCGAACCTAAAATTTCTTTATCTTGAATCAGAGAAACATAATGTTATTTTGTTTTTTCAAACCAGCATTTTTAGTGATGTTTCCAGCCTTAAAAAATGATCAATTTTACGGATTTTTGAGCAATTTTAGCAACTTGCTTAATTTAAGCTTTCAAACATAAAAATTATGCTTCTATTATGGCAAAATGATATTTTCGTAGGAATAGGCTGATGGAATCATTGTACATTAGGGCAGTTGTCCGCAAACTCAGCAATTAAATACATCTGAACTTGCATTTGGGAAGTTAAAAATTAATGATTTGATAGAATATAATAAGAACTCAATTTTAAACTAAAAGTGTTATAATGCATTGATTTTTAGTATTTTAAGATGTTTTTTGGATTCCTTTTGATCTCAAGAATTCATAGATTTAGAATTTCGAGATTTCAGAAGGCTAATTTTGAAGTTGAGAATTTTTTGTTTTGAATTTCAATCCCCGTTACTCGAACTGCTTATAATGTAAGCATCCGTGGCGGGTTGGACCTTCTTGGTGGCAGCAGGTACTGCCACGAGATTTTGACTCGACCCGCCGTGGCAGCTAGGGCTGCCGCGCGGCAGTAGTTTGCCGACCACTGCATTAGGGTGGTCCAAAAATGCATTGCCTAATTTTTTTTCACTCTAGAGCAGTGGTCGGTAAAGTACTGCCGCACGGCAGCCCTAGCTGCCGCGGCGGGTCGAATGAAACTCTCGTGGCAGTACCTGCTGTCACCAAGAAGGCCCAACCCGCCATGGACGCTTCCATTATTAAGCAGTTCGATTGACGGGGATTAAAATTCAAACCAAAAAATTCTCAATTTCAAAACTAGCTTCCTGAAACCTTGAAATTTAAAATCTGTGAATTCTTACGATCAAAAGGAATCTAAAAAAACGTCTTAAAATACTAAAAATCAATACATTGTAACACTTTTAGTTTAAAATTTAGTTTTCATTATATTCCATCAAATCATTGCGGAAAAAGAAAATCTGTAATTTTTTTTCGAAATTTGAATATTAACACGTGCCACCGGCCACTTCAAAATCACATTTTAGGATTTGTCTACGAAATAAAGCCATACTAATAACTTTCATTTTAAACATGCAAATAATTACTAATGTACAATTTGAATATTTACCATGACTATTTAAGCAATTTTCAACAGTTTAAACAAATTTAAATTGTTTAAACAATTACTTATTCTCCAAAAATGTAAAAAATAATCTTATTTTCTGATAGAAATGCAATATTTTGTCATTGTTTGTAGTAAATTTTTCTAAAAAAATTATGTAATTATTCAAACAATTACGTATTGTTTGTTTTCAAATTTTATCAAATTTGAGCCAGAGATGCCTACTTTTTTCAAATTGACATCCTATGCTACTTTTTGTTGAATAATTACATAATTTTGATACATTTCTTCTAATGTTTAACAAATTTATATTTGCTAAAACTATTTTGATTTGTTCAAGCAGTTATTTTTTGATAACTAAAAAACTCTTAAAAAGACCAAAATCTCTCTGAACATCTCTTGAAACCGCATCATTCAAATCGAGCCTGTAGATAGCCTGAAACCCCGTTTAAGTTTACTCCTCCGAATTTAACCTATCGAACTATCAGAACTTGACTGTGAATAAATTAAGAAATTAATGAGACCTCAATACTAATTAACACTGTCATATAATTAAACTGAAATGAAAATTTTGCTAAAAGCGCGACTGCGGTATTTTGACAGTCGACATGTAAAATTGCAGCGTATTACACTAGAAACTATTTAACATATATAATACGTCTTAAAGATACATAGAGCAATGCATTTGCATGAGACTGTGAACTTAAAAATAACAGCGTATTTAAAATTTGTCTGTGTGATTTAAATGGACGGAATGTAGAAGTGCTTGATAGAGAGATAAAATTAATTGCAGTCTGTTATTGCCGCTGATGGGGATGGGTTTCGGACCTGATCGATAAATCATGGAAAACCCCGAAGTCAGGAGCTGTCGGCCAACAGCAAGCAGGCAGGCACACACCTAGGCCGGCAAACAAAGGACGCGTCATTGCAACTTTTTTTCAAGGTTGTTTTTCTTCATAGTGACGTCCCAAGGGCCCTACCGACCGTAATCTCTGAGTATTCTCTAGTGAATTAGCCTGGCCCATTTGAGACTATAAGCAGAGTCGATTTGAAACAATTTAGTCTCGGAGATAGTCTGAGAGATTTGGGTCCTTTTCAAGGTCCTTTTATAGGTCCCTTTAAGAGTGGTGCGACGGTAATATAATATACCTTTTGTATTCGTAACGTACCGGGCAGACAGAGCTATTTACAGTAGTTGGCCATCGCTAATCCGACTCTCCCTTTTTAAATTTCTCTTCAAATTTTTAACACTTTTTTTTAATTGATGAATTTTCTGATTATACTTATTTATAATTATAACTTATATGCTAATATACCATTTTCTATTTGAATTAAAAAATGTTGTCTTTTTTGGCGTATCTCATCCCATTTACGAGAAACGTCGTATTAATTCCAATTTTAAGCATTTGAAAAAAAAAAAGTTAGATATCTGAAATCATCGAAACCCGTAGATTCCGAATTATCCTGTTTTAGGCTGTTAACTATGAAATTTAAAAAATCTACTTTTAAATTTTAATCCGAAAGCTTAATAAAGGGCCCTTGAGTGTCGGCTATTCTATTGATATAGCTTCTCCCTACCGAAAGAAATCTCTGAGTATATTCTAAAGATTCACTAGGGTCAGAGAAGGTCAGAGAAATTCTCCGCAGGCACTCAGGTAGATATATTTAAAGGTCCAGGTAGCTCTTTTAAATGATTTAAAGGCTTTAAAATGTCATTTCCGAAAATGAAATAGAAATACGATCATAAATAAAAAGCAGAGAGGCTGAAATTGAAATATGAATTCGATCATAAATAACAAGCAGAGGGGCTATATCAATAAAGTAGCCGACACTCTAGGGTCCTTCGGTAAGCTTTCGGATTAAAATTTAGAAGTACATTTTTTTAATTTCATAGTTAACAGCCTAAAACATAATAATTCGGAATCTACGAGTTTCGATGATTTCAGATATCCTACTTTTATTTAAAATGCTTAAAATTGGAATTAATACGACGTTTCTCGTAAATGGAATGAGATACGCCAAAAAAGACATTTTTTAATTCAAATAGAAAATGGTATATTAGCATATAAGTTATAATTATAAATAAGTATAATCAGAAAATTCATCAATTAAAAAAAAGTGTTAAAAATTTGAAGAGAAATTTAAAAAGGAAGAGTCGGATAAGCGACGGCCAACTACTGTAAATAACTCTGCCCGCGGTATGCGACGAATACAAAAGGAACATTATATTACCGTCGCACCACTCTTAAAAGAACCTTGAAAACGACTCAAATCTCTCATACTATCTCTCAGACTAAATTGTTTCAAATCAACTCTGCTTATAGTCTCAAATGGGCCAGACTATTTCGCTAGAGAAAAATCAGACATTTCTATTGGTAGGGCTTTGCTTGTTATTTATGATCGAACTCTTATTTCAATTTCAGCCTCTCTGACTTGTTATTTATGATTGTATTTCTATTTCAATTTCGGAAAGGGCATTTGAAAGCCTGTAAAACATTTGAAAGAGCTACCTGGACCTTTAAACATATCTACCTGAGTGCCTGCGGAGAATTTCTCTAAGCTTATTTGACCCTAGAAAATCTTTAGAATATGCTCAGAGATTTCTAGGTATGTTAAGCTGGCACAACACTATGAAGGTATAGAGATGTAACCTATTTCATAATTAAGGGCTTATTTAAGGCTAATTTTGGCCCGTGGTCCTAAATTTTGGGCTCTTTAATTTTTTTTAAAAAAATTGTGTTTGCGCTAGTTTAACATTAAGCTGACCGAACATTGCTGTAAAACGTGCAAAAATAATTTCACGGGAAATTCACCTGATACAATAATTTAGGGCTCATTTAGGGCTCTGGGAATATGATAATTAAAAATTTTTTAAATTGTTTAAACAATTTTTGTTTAAACAATTGTAGTAAAAATGAAGTAAACCATTTTCTTCCTTTACCGTATGTAAGGCTCATTTGGGGCCCCATGAATATGATATTTGAATTGAGCAATAAATTGTTTAAACAACTATCGTTTAAAAAAATTTGCCAAAACATTTTCTGTTCTTTGTTCTTGCATTATTTCAGGCTCATTTGAGACTCCTGAAAAATCGTCGACCGAAGGTCGCGCGATATTTCCTTTTCCCTTTGTTTTAGTTATATATGGTTTTGTGCCACATTAGCGTTATATAATATACATGAACAAAACCATAAAACCCATTTTTACTCCTCGCAGAATTTAGAGCTCATTAAGGACTAATTTGGGCCCGTAGTCCCAAATTTTGGGCTCTAGTATTTTTTTGTAAAAAATAGTGTTTGCAATAGCCCAACAATAAGTTGGTTCAAGATTGCTGTAAAAGTTATAAAAATGATTTTACTGAAAATTCACCTTATACAATAATTTAAGGCTCATTTAGGGCTGTGAGAATATGACAGTTAAAAATTATTTTATAAATGTTTAAACAATTTTTGTTTGAACAAATTTGCCAAAACACTTTCTTTTCTCTCGATATTTCCTTTCCCCTATTTTGTTGTTATATATGGCGTTGTGCCACCTTAAGGTTATAAAAACTACATGAGCAAAACCCTGAAATTCATTTTTAAACAATTATTGTTTAAATTTTTAAAAAAATTTTATTTATCATATTCCCAGAACCCTAAATTATTGCATAAGATGAATTTTTAGTAAAATCATTTTTACTACGTTTTACAGCAATCTTAAACCAACTTATTGTTAAGCTATTGTTTAAAACCATAGTTAAAGCTATGGTTTAAACATTTAAAAATATCTCTATCCCTATACCTTCATAGTGCTGTACCAGCTTAACATACCCGAGATTTCTATCGGTAGGGCCCTATGATCAGTAAAAAAAAGTTGGTCAAATCCCTACCCATTTCCAACTTCTCGTTAAATATGATCATTTCGATATATCGCGATAGAGCCATATTTGAGACATCATAGTAACAAGAGTAACAATAATTTAAAATGTTTGCCTTATCAAACCGATTCATTTATCATTCAACTAAAGATTCTAATAGTTTTTGCCAAAAAAATTGTTTTTCCTGTCAAAATAGATGTGACGCCCCTATTCTGCAATCTAACCCTATATTTTATTACAATTTCAGTCAATTTGAACGGGCCCTGATACTACTATAAAAAGTACACAGTACTTTAAAAAAATTTGGTAACTTATTCAGATTTTTCATTCAAACAATTTTTTTATAAATTACTTACTTTTTTAACTAAGAGACTTTTTAAAAATATGTTTTTATTGATATATTGTAACGAACATGAGACTGGGTCTTTCCTAAGAAAAATTTATTTTACATCATTCAATTTTATCACAGCTCAATACAGAGTACAATAGAAGATACGAAAACCGGTCTCTGAAGCGTGTGACATGCATCAAAGCAAACAATAAAATACAGAACATTATACGCACCCAAAAATAATCAACGAAATCCACGGTCATTGTGATCCACCGTTCAGATCATCTTATTTTTCATACTTTTAAAGGACTTGACTCCATAAGTTACGTACAAAGGTTATTGATACGTGTCAATTTTCCATATACAATAAATGTTGACACATTAAATCACAAAAATTGAGGTTATATAAAACAAATATTATGATTGAATTAAAAGACACAGTAACCACACGTTAACGCTCTGACTAGCCACTTAAAATAACTAAATGTCTACTTGTTCCTAATTAGCTTTTGTTAAACGGAATGAAGGGACGAGCAAACGGTAAGTAATGGTAAGTCTGAATATCAGCATGACGTATAATACTTATCCACCCATTGGTCACAGAACAGTAACAAACATCGGTGTCCACCACGAGTAATAGCAATCGTAATAGTCTCTCCATATTTCAGAGTTTAACCTGACCCCCCATCTGACCTAAATTGATTAGTTCCTAATACCTCCAACGTGGCGCTGGTTTACCATCACTCCCTGTTTTTGCATAAATAGCAATGAGACTAGATAATTTTTCAATTTTTTAGTAAATAAAATGTTATTTTTATGCAAAAAGTCAGTAGAATTATCCTTTAGGGTACAGACTATAAAAATGTTACGTTTTGTACGGAGATGGGTTAACTTAACTCGGCAACTTTGAGCGACTGTATATTGGACTGTAATTCGTCAACTAATGCAATTTTTTAAAAATAAATCAGAAATTTATTCAGAAATACGATTGTTTTATTAGATTTGTGATTTTATGTTATCTCACAAAGTTATATTTGAAAATATAAATAATTTTCAAAAAAATGTCATGGGAAATTTGTTAATTTAAAAGCTTGCTATTAAAAAAAAAGGAAGGACAATTTTATGCGTAGGTTTTGTAAGCGTTTTTGGGTGCAGCGAAAAAACGTTATTCAATGAATTTATCATAAATTTCGTAAAAAGAAATATATTTTACAATGCAAAAAATATTTGGTGTAGCTAATATTAATGAGTATAACACGAATGAACAACAGAAATTGCTTTAAAATTTTGTATTGAATGCAATAAACTAGATACTATTATAAGTCATTTGCGCACTCGCAGCATATCTTAGCTACATGCTCCTTGCATATGGCCTTGTCACACCATAATCACTTGTAAAATGTTTTATGGCGAAGAGAACTGGGACACGAATTGCAGCGGTTCTGTTCAGAAATTTTATTGTCCACAAATTCGTCTCTGATATCCATTTCCTCTAGTAAAGTACGGCGAGTAGCACAACTCACGGGAAATAACATACACTCACAGGCGAGTTGTGTTAGCATTCGTGCGGGGCATTATTATATTAAATATAATATTATCGAAATAAATTAAAAATAATGTAATTATACATACCAGTATATTCGACTAGATAAAATGCTTTTAAAAAGACCATTTTTAAATTGTAAAAATAACGGATTTTTTCACGTACCGTACGTACTGGGTGTAACATACCCGACTCTAATTTTTTCAAACTTATAATTTGCACAACAAGCACAGAAATTAAGCTCCCAAACGGCGTTCCAAATGTTCATACTTTAGAGATTTTTCCCCATCGGTAAGGAAACCCAACATAGACTTCTTCCAAAGTGGCAATACTTTGAAAATTCGCTTGGGTTGCGCTAACCCAGTGCGTACCCTGAGGGTTGACACTATGTTTCTCAATTAAAATTAAAAAATATTTTTTCAATCACAGCTTTCTTTTATTGTTATATCAGTCTAAGAGTCTTTAAAGCAAAAATTGATTCTATTTACACCTTAAACGTTTCATAACATTCTGGTTCCTGGACCGATAATCATGTCGATAGTTTAATTAAAATTAAGTTTAGAATAGAAGAAAAATGGTCCGCTGCAATGCTCCGTTTTGTAAAAATAGAAGCGAGAATGGATTTAAACTTTACCGTTTTCCACTAGGGCGAAGAGAAAGACTGTCAATGTGGGTCTGAAGATTATCTTTACATGTAATTGAATTGCTCATGAGCATTTTTTTGATGTATTAAAGCGAAATGAGATCCAGAAGAAAGTAAGGTACGCAAATAAAAAGGACGTATGATGTGAAATATGAATAGCTATCATAATAAACTCTTGAAAAGGTATTGTAGTCATGTTTGACCTATAGTCTATTATTATTTTATTATTTATTAATATTTATCAGGGTAAAATTTCATTTGCCATCATAATTTTTGCAAGAACTACTTTTTGGCAAATGTGTGGGTTAAAAAATCATATAGTCGAATTTAAATATTTCATATATTATAACACGTCATTTTATTTATAATTTATGTTTTGATAACAATGCTTCAGTATTATTTAAAAATAAATAATATATATCATGTAAGTGTATTTATATGATTCGATATCAATGTAGCGATTTTGAATTTGGCGGGGAACCAGAATGGCAGCTTGCATATTCCCATCTAATATAGGACCAGAGATGATAGTACCTTAACGGGACTGAGGGAAATTGAATATAAAGGTGAGTATTTTGGAAACAGTTTGAATTGTATTCATATTTTTTATTGTTTATTTTGCTACAGAGCATAATCTAACGTGCAGCTCTGCGCAAGTGTGCAGTTCTGAATGGAAAGTGTGCAGCTCCGAATTTGTGTTGGGGAGGTACTTTTGAAATTATTTTCAATTAATCAAGTTCGAATAAACTAAAAATAACTTCAACAATTAATAAGGAAAAAACAGTTTTAGAGGTATTACCTTATATGAATACAACTTACGCGAAAAGATGCAAGATACGAGTATGAGAGTAGAGAAAGATGTTTTCTTTTCAAAAGTGATTTCTCGAGCGAATGATTTCCTTTTTTTCTTTTTTTAGTTTTCGTGCAAAGGCTGGGCCGTGCAGTTCTGAAAATTGCTTAGATTATTCTCTGTTTTGCTAATACTTGATAATACTTGACTAATAATAATAAAAATAATAATAATTAAACATTGATAATTCGCCTTATAATATACTTTTTTATTAATTCGTCTAGACATTTCCGCTCTCTAAAAATACATGTTTACAAATTATTTATTTATGATCAGGGTGGAGACTTGATCGGGAAACATTTTTACCGACAAACTGTGCATGAAAATATAACATGTATGCGCTGCCATGTTTTTCGCGACATATCAAAAGATGGCGGACCTCCCCCCTCATTGCATCAACCCCGCAATGGCATGCCTAGTCCTAGTGTGTCCTATGTCCATGATCTGAGTGGATCTATCTGACAAGTTGCGACTTTCTCACAAAAGGAAAATGGCAGCGCTAGGGGCTTTTTCCAACTCCAAACTTTTCCGTCGCTTCGTCTGCTACAATGCAGTTACGGTAAATTTAAAAGTACTGTTTTTTCTTACAAAATAATGACTCTAAGGGACCCAACCCATGTCGGCTCATATATTTTCTTTCTTCTCTCAAAATTTTGATATACTAACTTATTTAGTTTAAAAAAAAAGGCGGACGAAATTAACATTACAGGGTCAAATTTTGATTGCGTCACAGACTACCATTTACCCTCAACGAAAAATGTTTAAATAAATAGATTATAATTCAGACATCTTTACTTTTCGAAATATTACTTCTACTCTAAAAATGACTTGAAGCACTCTCTTTTTTTAAATTTCGAAAAAAGGAACTTTTAAATTGTGGCAAATTTTGACTTGGAACAGGGATTTTTTAAACTCCTTTCTTCTAAATCCCACTGTACATTTTTTTTAAATTCCCGTTCCATGTAAAAAATTCCTTTTCCCAATGGAAATTGTATTACTTTACGGAAACTCCCTGTCCTAAAATAAAAACGATGTTCATTTTCACTTATATTCCCTCCAACCGTAGATAAAATAAAAATTACTTTTCTAAATTGACAAAAATTACAAAAATATTGAGAACTTGAATTTTGCTACAGTCAGAAGTAAGATCTCCTGTTTTTAACGCAATTCCGGGGTTTCCTGGTTTCCCGATCAAGTCTCCACCCTGATTATAAATAAATAATGTGTAAATTTATATTTTTAGAGAGCGGAAATATCTAGACGAATTAATAAAAAAGTATATTACAAGGCGAATTATCAATGTTTAAATATTTGTATTACTATTATTATTATTAGTCAAGTAATATTATCAATCAATGTTTGAAATTTGCAACAAATACAAGTATTCAGAAAATTAATTAATTACAATAGCAAAATAAACAATAGAAAAATATGAATACAATTCAAACTATTTTTAAAATACCTTTATATACAATTTTCCAAATATTAAATTACATGGTTTCATGATTTTTTTTGAATTACTAAATACAGCTGCTCTTATTGCTACTGTAAACTTTGTTTTTTCTTTTATATTTATAAAAAGTATCAATTTCTTATGAATTTTAGTATTTTTACTATACATATCAATGCAAATTCAGGCCTACCTAATCGGAGCGCCATCTATTGGATTTATTTGAACTACGATACCCCTCCGGATGCTAAAATAACAAGCACCATCATGATCTAATAAATACATGGTCTAGCCACGCGCAAGTAAAAAAAAACCGAACCAATAAGGAACCACCGCTTAATTTCTCCATCTTGGATAAGAAAGGCGGCAAACGTAAGGGATTTTAAAATGCAAAATGTAAGAATAAGTATTTCTTGTACTTATTAGGTGTATAAATATTTGAAACCTTATAAAATGTTTTATAATAATGTTGAAGATCGTTAAAGGAAAATAAGGATTAACTATAATTTTAGGCTATGTGTTTCATAACTTCTTTCTGCTGACAAAAAATGACGTATCTGTGTCAAATAAAGTGAAATTAAAGTCAAATGAGAAAGTTCTGACTAAAGAAATTTATATAATGCAGTGCTGGTTGGCCGCTGGACCGCGAAACCTGGAAAACCGAAAAATTACAGTGAATTTATTTTTTGACCGCGAATGTTACAAAATTTGTATAATAAAATGTTCTCTAACTTTGAAATCAACCGTTTTTTTTTTAATTTCCTAAATTGTGTTTTTTATAAATTATTATACCATTTAGTTTAGAATGCTTAATTCGAAAATCTGTCACTTAAAAAATTTTTCAGTTAAATTTTTTTATTTTTCAGCATATATTTTAATCGAAGAATTTTAAAATGCAGTTTTAGAAGTTAAAAAAACTAAAAATTAGAAGTTTTTAAAATCGAAGATTTTTTTATAAAGAACTAGGTGGCCGTCGAATTGGGAAACCGAGAATTTTACGAATTGTCAGAAGAAAAATCTGCCCAAGCTATATTTTAACAGTTTTTAAAATAATGAAAGTGCAGTTTTGAGGATATAAACAATTAAAAATTAAAAGTATTTGAAGCTAAAATTTTTTGATAAAAGCAGTTTTATTTTATCAACTGTAAATATTAAATAAATAAATTATTTTAAAAATGGATCAGTACACATGATTTATCAATAATATATTTTTCATTCACAGTTTCAGGTATTCCTTTATATATTTTTTTATATTAAATTTAATAAATAATTTTATTAATATATTACTTCTATTAATTTTGTCAGCCATTAAAAAATATAAACGTGCGTTTAACTATTTTCCACTTAAAAATAAATCCATAATAATATAGTCATAATTAAATGTTTTTATTAAATTAAAAATATTGTGAGTCTAAATTATTTAATTTTTAACCCATTTAATTTGAAATTTCTTAATGTAGAAACAGAATAATTTCACTGTTCATTTAAGACGAGTAAATTTAAACCCAATATTGAAAAGAAAACAATTCGAAACTGAATTGTTTTACATTGAAAGCTGCGAATCTTTAGATTTTCAAAGAACTTTTGATTTTTTAGCGTTACAATTTTAATTGTTCTATTTAAAAAGTGTTCAATTTATAAGTGAAATTGCTAAATTTTGACGCATAAATAACAATTGAACACTTATTATTTGTACACAAAATTTTAGTAATTTTAAGAGATATGTCGAAGTTTTGAAAAGATTCAAAATTAATGACAAGCTTGGAATTATTTGAATCTTAGGAAAATTTTTATTCTTCTGTAGTCTTTAACAATTTAAAAAAATCTAAATTTTTTGTTTGAAATCTACAAAAATATAAAAGTACTGACAAAAAATTCAAAAATCATTTTAATTACGAAAAATTTAAAACCACTCCTCGATTTTTCAATATATTGAAATGAAATTTTAAATCTTTTTATGGATGCCTAGACTATTTAAAATTAAAATAATTAAACTTCTAAATTAAGAAATGTTAAGGTAAAACATTATTTTTTAATTTTCAATGTGTCTAGCTTAAAACTACTTGAAGCAATATATAATTTTGTCAATTTCTAAAGTTCATTACTTGATTCTTTAATTTATATTGTTGAAAATTTTAACGTGGATTTATATTTTTGGAACTAATTTCAATCTTTAAACTCTAAAATTTATAAAAGCTCAACATTTTGCAGTTAATTTGCATTTCACTTAAAACTGTTCAATTTAAAAGTGTTAGTACTTTCCAGTTTATACGTGTGAGTTATTGAACATTTGAATACACTATTTTTGAATTAAAAACTTTTAAACTTTACTTTTAAAAGTTTGGAATTCAAGGGTTCCACTTTTAATGCTTAAATTTGTTGTTTATTGTTTATTACTTTATATAGAAAAATATTTAAAATATAGTTGAATTTTTAAATTTCATTGGCCGTGAAAAATGTTTGCGAACAGGGAAAAAACCGGAAAATGAACGGAAATTTTTGTGTTCGATTAAAACGGCCATCCTGCATAGTCCATCACATAAAAATGATAATAATTATGCTTTATTTATTCAAAAACACTTCCTTAATTTGGAGTACGATGCGATCGAAGGATATTCAATATATTAAATATTTATTCAGAATTATCGATATTCTTGTTCTTGATTGTTTCTTACAATTTGTGTTGCGTTCGTAAAATGATTAATACATTAAGTGTGGAAAGGGGGAAGGTGTCCAGTGACAATTTTCTGGAAGTGGGGTTTTTTGTTACAAAATGCTAAAAAATTCTGATACACATCGAGGTAAGAAGATTGTTTTAAAATTGTATTTTTAAATTAGATTTTTATCTCCATTAAAAATAAAGACTTTTGTGATTGAGCTATTTCTTGTGACATTCACCAAAATATCTCGGGTGGTCTCACCATCTAAAAAGTGATCATTATTTTTTTTAAATTAAGACAATTTTCAGAGACCATATAAATCTAACCTCGAAAGTAAAACTCAGTTTTCTCCGAACTAAATTACTTTTTTATTAAACTTTTTCCCTCTATATTCAGTAACTCTACGTGTCGCTGGGATGGTACGTACATTTATTTTTATTGAGAATTTCATTTCTTATCACTATCTCGCGCCAAATAAGACAGTTAAAAAAAAAGTGTCAACCCGATTCCGAGATGAAAATTCATTTTTTGTAAATGGCGATATGAATTTGACGCAAATTTTTACTGCTACCAGGCAAAATTTTCATTTTGTCAGTTACTCCCGATATAATATGAAATCACATTGTATCACATTAAAAATTCCTCTTATTTTTAGCAGACTATGTTCAAAATTACCATAAATGTTCACAAACTCCTATAATATTGCATACATTTACACACACGTTTTATATGTAAATTCAGAAAAATGTCAAAATTGTACCATATAGCAAATTATTGTCTAATTAATGTAGGAATAATAGGTCTTACTTTTAATACATATAAATTAAGCTAATGCTAATTAACTTTCCACGATGGCGATTTGCAGAGAAAGGTTTCTCTCGAAAATTTCGAAGACAACGTAAATCTTGATTTCTTTTTCCTAAATATATTTATGAAGGGCAATTTATCCCTCACATATTATTTTCATTTGGAAAGTTACAAAAGTTTTTTTCATTACTCCATAAAAATAGTATAGAAAAAAATATTTTAACTTTGGTTTGCAATTTCCTTTTGTTATTTCCACTTAGAAAACATTCGCATGAAAATTGAGTACCAGTGAACCATTTCTAACAATTTTGAAACTTTTTTATGCGTCTCTTTTCCTTGCGCGTGCCTCCTTCCTTTCTTTTTTTCCGCTCTTCGGTTAATGCCCGATTTAAATTGCGCAATTTTATGTATATCCTTGTACGCACTAGACAGCAAAACTTTCTTATCGATGTCTTCATCAAGCTTTGCGCTGGTTCGTGATGCAACAGTCTCAAAAATGTTGGATTCCTTCGAAAGTGTTGGCTCGTGGTAAGCCTGAAATTCAGCATCCACAATCTCAGCTGCTTTCATTAATTTCGGAGATGGATGCTTCAAATATCCTTTTTAAATGTGACAGATCTAGTCACCCTCGGGCTTCTGTCACATAGATGAAGTGTATATGCCAAGAAGCTCATTTTCAGAGAATCGCCATGCCACATAGCCAGCTATGTATTTCAGCCCCTCTTCCGACATTTTTTCTGCGGCCATTGCAAGTTCAACTGCCTTCAAAAGGGCTTCTTCATCAACTGTGGGAACGTGGCTTTGTGGACATGTCACTGAAATGAAATTAAGAAAAATTTTAATAAAAGAACTGACAATGTTCTCATAATGAATTGTGTAGTAGTAAAAAAAAGAATTTTTCTGACACTGTTCTGATCTGCTGTTTTGTATTCGTCGGAAAGACTGAGAATAATTTCGTCTCCCAGCTCGCCTTCCTCGATAAACAGGGCTTTCGACAGCGCTTCAAACCTAGCGTTTTCTTCCATGCCTTCCACAAGGTCATTTCTTTCAATTTCCACTGTGTCCTCGTTAATCTGTGAAGGACCAGGTTGAAAATCATCATCTTCGTAAAAGCCAGCAGCATCGAGTAAAAGTGGTTCTTCAACTTCGTTATTTCGACCGTCAAAATTGGTTGAAGATTTCAAAGTCGAAGTTCTGGAAGTGTTCTTATGTGCATCCTGCACTCCCTCCATATCAGATCCGTTGATGAGGCTCTTTTCTTCCAAGTTTTTTTCGGTATTGCATCCTTTCGAAAGTGTCTCCATCGCGTGTTTTCCTAAGATGAAGGTTCGCAAACGGTGCATCACTTCCAAGGCCGTGGGATGATCGTGGCCTCTTCCCAGTCCACGAATGAAAGAAAACAAATTCTCCAGAACATCTTGATTCAGCCTATTTGTCAAGATGTATTGGATGTCGAGAGATTCTTCTAAATGTTCGTACAAGCTGAGTAAAGAGAGGCTGCTGAGTTGTATCCCTTTTTGAAAGGGCAGCATTGTAGAACGTCCCCCTACTCTCATGTTGGTGATGTAATTAATCATCCTATTCAAAATGTCCTTTTGCTTCGCGAAATCCTTGCCAATTCCAAAAGCAGTGGCACCACTACGGTCATACTTTGCCCTCACATTTAGTAAATCGAACCAATCATTAAAGAATTGCAAAACTTTACTGGTTTCTTCACAACCCTTGAAATCCTTGAAATTCTCATTACCAAATAGTAAGAACTGCTGTAGACAAAACGTCAGTGCCTTTGCATTTTTATTGGAAAAAACTTGCGTGGCTAATTTAACTTTTTGCCGCGCATTCCTTTACAATATAAATGCTCCATGGTTAAGGAAAAGGCACATTTCAAATCGTTGCAGTTGATCTGCAGCAATTTTTCCAGGTACCTCTTATCTGTTTTTTGGCCATGTAATTCAAAAAAGGTATCAATCAGATGATTCCTTGCTAACTTCATTAAGTGGGGGACGTCTGCAAAAACATGCACTTTTGTAGTCGGATTCGAGGGATGTTGGAAGTACACATTCTGCTCCTCTTCTATGCCGATACCGAGGTCGGTCCACAATCGGATGTTGGAAGCATGCATGTCGGACACCATTCCCACAACTGTGTATCCACTTTCCTCCAAATGCCGTATAATATCTAATAAGATATCTTTGGTCATTGCCGTGTCAAAATCAGCATAGACGACTTGTTTCCATTTCGAAAACAAGCCTCGAACTATGACTGTTTGACAAGCCCTGTGTGGCCCAAGAACTCGCTCCTTCTTTTTGTCAATGCAAAAAAGAGGCGACAAATGCACTTCGTCGAAATTGGCAATGGCTATCTTGTCCCTTTTGGATAGTGTGGCACCTTTCTTTTTCATTATCTTTAAAACATTCTTTAAGACAGCGGGTTCTACATAAAATGTAGCAACCCAGCGTCTTAATGACGAAAGTCCAGGCAGAGGAATTTTAACAACTTTCCTCAGATAATTATAGGTTTGCGTGCTAAGGGCTTTCAATGATATTGATCCTGCAATATCTTCTGCGCTCCACCTTACTTGTTTGCCGGGATTTAAAAGCATGTGAATTTGGCCCGGTGTATACATTGTTTTCAGTCTGCTGATTATATGACTTTTTTCAATGCGAGCCAAATTCAATGTAGCCTCAGCTTGATCTGCTCTCATTTTGTGGTTGTGGCAATTTCTTTTCCACGTAGCCTCACTTTCCTTCGTTTGAAGAAATTGAATGAGAGTCTGTTCACTTTCCTCTCTCGCTATTTCCTTCTCCTGTCGCAGGTCGCTATTCTCCCTCTTGAGCCTTTCATTTTCAACAGCATTCTCTTCAGCTTCTTCCACTATCTCAATTTCCAGCTGTTCTATTTCAGATGCAATTTGTTCCTTTTTCTTTGCTAAATTTTTTAAACATTTTTGGCGATCTTCTTCGGAGGAGCATGGCGACATTAAGGCAGTGATTGCATCTAGTAATGCATTGCTTACGTCCGAAAAGCGATTCTCGCAATCACCATTTCCTGACTGCTCTGATGAAAGATCTGCACTTCCTGATGAGCTATTTGCACCTGTGTATCGTGATGAGTCCTTTGCATCTGCATCTTCCAATGACCTGTTTGCACTTGCACTTCCTGCCAAGTCATTTTGAGTAACGTCTGTTGCAGGATCAGCACTTGTTGTAACGTTTCTGGTTGGGATGGCATCTTTCGAAGCTTCCTTCCTTTCCTCGGACTCGTTAGGAGTACAGTGTCGACGTAAGATTTCTCTTTGAAGTGTTCAGGCCTAAAGTGGACAGAACATATCCTTCCTGAAATATATTGATTTTAATTAGCTACATTTATTGTAACAGTATGTGATTAAATTCTTAAAAGGGGGAATGGGGGATAACAATTTTTAACCAGTCACAAATTTGGAATTAAAAAAATTATCGCTAAAGTAAAGAATTTTTAATTGAAATTATTAATCTTCAAGTGAAATAGCCCAATTTTAAAACAAAAAATTACTTTTCAGCAACAATGATGGTGCTGTAAAAGAAAATGTACTTTTTCAACAGAGATTATGATTTTCTTTGAAAAAATATATATTTCGAACTGGAAACAATAATGTCACTTTTAATGGAGTACTTAAGATTTTAATTTTTTTTAATTGCAACCACGCTTGTGATTTTCTAATAGAAAATGAATTATTTTAAAATATATTATTTTTGAATTGAAAAAATTGATATTTCATTCAAACCATATAAACTTACCGTTCCTCGCGTTGATATTTTTATTCTTGCATACTTTACGCCATAGTGCACGGTTATACTCATCCTTTGGAAATGTGAAGAATTGGATTGTTTGGTTCATTTTACCTCCCACATTCGAACAACCCGCGACGGCAGCAACGCTCACCATTGCTACCTACAATACAATAAGCCGCTTTAACTTAAAATAATTGAATCCTAAAATTCGTTAATTTACAAAAATTATTCATTGAAAGTAGTTGACTGCCGAAATTGGTTAATTTAAAAAAATAGTTTATTTACGAAAAGAGAGATTTTCCACA
>NC_046660.1:146630109-146632269 GCF_010883055.1 Belonocnema kinseyi
TGTAAAGTAAATTGTGTAACCTTTGAATAAAATAAGTCGAGTACCATTCGGTGACTCGACCACTTTTTTTAAAAATTCAAACGTGTATAATTCGGCACAACAACTACAAGATTCGTTTTTTAAACTTTACTAACAAAATAATATTTTTAAATTCTCATAAATTCCCGAGGAGCACATTCATCAAAGAAATTCTCGGTCATATTCTCGTGCTCTCGGACATATTCTCTGTTACATAAACTCTTTAGAACTCTAAGTAGGCGCCATTTTTCCAGTTTGAGCGCGCTTTCATACGATTGCAAATCAGCAGATTGTTTGCAAAAATTTCGCAGGAGTGAAAGAGATAGATAACAGAACACATATTTCCCATCTCTTTCAGTCTCGGGGACCTTCTGCATACAATCTGCTGATTGGCAATCTTGTGAAAGCGCCCTGACAATATCGGTAGAGAAGATCAGAGTGGGTAATTTCGCGTAAATTGTCTATTCTAGTTCGTAAACTGGCTAGGTGAATTTAGGATGCTTTAATTAAAAAGTTGACATAAATAATCTGGAAGATTAAGGGAATTTTTATAATTATACACAACTAAACATTTTGAAAAAAGTACTGTTTTTTTGGTATTCAAAAAATTAATTTAAGAGCCTATTAATTAAAATTTTAATCATTCTTTTAGTACATAACAGTGAAAAAAATTGTGAAAAATAAAAAATTTTTATTGAAAATTAGTACTTTTTCGTGTTTAAAGATTAACATATATTTTTTGAATTTATTGTTTATTGGTAGAAAATTTATATTTTTGGTTAAAAAATCATCTTTTTCATTAAAAATATAACTATTTTTTGAAAATTTATTGATTTTAATTGAAAATTTAACTATTTTATTTATGCTTCAAAATTGATCTTTTTCAGTAACAAATACATCTATCGGGTTGACAATTTAAAGATTCTTGTTTTCAAGTTTGTTGTTTCTTAGTAGAAAATTAATTTTCTAAGTTAAAAATTCTTCTTTTTGATTGAAATTAAAACTTTTTTTAAAATCCGTTGCTTTTTGGTTTTTGACTTATCTTTTACAATTTTTATCTCTGGTGAGTTGATTGTTAACCTCTTCTATCTCCTCAGCCCGTTGAATTAGCTGGTTTGCGGTCTCCGCTTCTCGAGGGCAAATATGTAGTCTAAGTGATGGCTTCATATTATAATACAGAGTATCCATTGTTCGTTCGAGGGTGAATCCTCTAGGCCGTCTCATCAGGGTCAGCATTGTAGTCACGTCTGCCTTTACGGATTCCTTGGCCCCTTGCCGGCGTTCGTATAATTGTTGATCGAGATGACGATGTTCCGCTGGAGAAAGGTAGAAACTTCTTAGGTTCTCCTCAAGACTATCCCAAGTGCGCAATTCCGTTTCGCAGTTACGGTACCACGACCGTGCATCGCCTCTGAGAAGTTCCGGTAAGTAATTGTTGGTCGGAGAGTCCGTACGCCCCTTGCAACTCTCGAACCCTCTCCAGGAAGCTACAAACATCCTTCCAGTCGAAATGGCAATTCCACTTTCTCATCTGATCCAGGGTACGACTAAAGTTTTCTCCGGCAGCATTGTGCTCGGTGGGGACCCCACTGGACGGGTATGATAGCGGAGTCGAGGAATCTGACCGGTGTGGTGAGGAGGCCACCAGTCGCTGCTGTAAGTCTCTAATCTTGGCATGATTGGTACATCTATGATACGCCCATGCTTACAATAAAGTATACGCGTTGCTGGTACAAAATTTGATTCTCTGGACGGGTTCGATAGTGTTCACGAAGAGAAAGTGATCTAAGTCAGTGATCCCAGATCTGAAACGAAATGCGGTCCAATACTATGACAGGGCTATGTCCGTGTGAATATAGTAGGAGACGCTGTAAATGACTGAATTGCGCGCGCAACCCATTTCTCCTCTTCTGAATTTGAAAACTCGAAGATGCATGATTGCCGGTCGGAGCACTTCGTCGATTCTATTTATATATCTATGTGCTAACAGCTAACTGCTTTGAAATAAATTCAGGAGATTGGGATTTGAATATTTCCAGATTTCGATGCTGACGATTCTCATGATTTGAATAGATCGCGCGCTTCTTGATATGCGAATATTTCGAGGTTATGTTATTTTATGTATAAAATATAAATTATATA
>NC_046660.1:146632369-146634029 GCF_010883055.1 Belonocnema kinseyi
TATATTGGCTCGGTGCAAAATGCCTGAAAGGCATAAAAAACCACCGAAATGACTTACACAAAAATTTGGGAATAAAAAAATAAAAATAAGTTCTCCTCGCCTCTAACAAACTAACAATAAATAAAATCATTTTATAGAATGTATACATGAAAACGTGTGTCCCCTCGCCTCTCACAAACAGTAAATAAATCAAATCATTACATATAATACATAAATAAAAAAAATATCGTTGTGCTTTGTGAATGTGAGTCCCCTCGCCTCTTACAAACGAAAAATAAAAACTAATATACTTCATTCACACACACATTCAATCATCATTCGCCCCAGCATGCACAGTTAAAGCCTTCATTTTCTTATTTGGCGGTTCGTATAAAATTTCAGACGACATTCGAGACAAATGATCATCTGAAACCACAGCAGCTCGAGCAGTTTGGTTTTGCTGATGCACTGCAGATTTTACGACGGTAATAGCATTAACGCTATTTGTCGATAAGCGATTACGCTTTTTCGTCGAAACATCGGGTAAAATCGAAAAGGTCCTTTCTGCGGCAGCATTTGAGTGAGGCAAAGATCTAATGTATCCTACCAATTTCGTCAATTGGGGATATTTGGCATTGCCGCTCGCGTATTTATTAGACAAAATTTTTTTCCACATCTCATCGTAAGATAGCATGTCAAGTTCAGGTTGCGAAGAAAAATCTCGATACACGAGGCGCCATTCCGCTTTTAAAGCAGCCTTGTCGAAGTTTCCACCAAATGTGTCGCAAAAATAGAAAATGTCCTCCAAATTGGTGTCTCTGTCGCTATCCTGCAAAATTTGTGTAGCGTCAAAGATAGACAATTTGGCGAAAAATTCATCCCGAATTTAATAGTTACATTTTCATAGTTACATTTTTTCATAGTTACATTTTCAGATAAAGATAAATAATTTTTAAAGAAAAAATTAATTTTAAACAAAGTTGTTAAATTTTCGAGCAAACAGATGAATGTTCGACCAAGAAAATTGATAATCTACAAAAAAAGACAAATCCTAAACAAAATACATGAATTTTTTAAGAAATTATTTAATTTTAAAGTAAAAAAGACGATTTATCTACAAAAAGTAGACATTTTTAAGCGAAAAATATGAGTTTTTAATGAAAGAGTTAAACTTTTTACCAATTAAATTTTCAATCATAATTAAAAAACCTTGTTAAAAAAACGTATTTTTTTACAAAGTAGTTCAACTCTTAGTGAAATAATCGACTTTCAAAGCCAAGAAGATGTACATTTGATATTTTAACCAAACAATTGCTTTTTTGACCAAAAATGATAAAATTTTCAACCAAAAGGATTAAATTTCTACTAAATAAGGTCAATTTTCAACAAAATACATGAACTTTCAACGAAATTATTTAATTTTAAAAACAAAAAGAGTAATTCCACCCAAAACTTATCATTTTAATTTTTAGCAATATATTTGCATTTACAGCAGAACGACTTTACAACCAAAACATATTTATAGTTCATAATTCAACCGAAAAATGTAATTTTTAATCAAAAAGTATGAATTTTCCATAAAACAATTTAATTACTACAAAGAAAGACGACCTTTTAACAAAACACATGATTTCTTAACCAAAAATGGTATTGATTGATTGTCAGTTTGAAAAATGTATTT
>NC_046660.1:146634129-146636189 GCF_010883055.1 Belonocnema kinseyi
AAATACATTTTTCAAACTGACAATCAATCAATACCATTTTTGGTTAAGAAATCATGTGTTTTGTTAAAAGGTCGTCTTTCTTTGTAGTAATTAAATTGTTTTGTGGAAAATTCATACTTTTTGATTAAAAATTACATTTTTCGGTTGAATTATGAACTATAAATATATTTTGGTTGTAAAGTCGTTCTGCTGTAAATGCAAATATATTGCTAAAAATTAAAATTATAAGTTTTGGGTGGAAATACTCTTTTTGTTTTTAAAATTAAATAATTTCGTTGAAAGTTCATGTATTTTGTTGGAAATTGACCTTATTTAGTAGAAATTTAATCCTTTTGGTTGAAAATTTTATCATTTTTGGTCAAAAAAGCAATTGTTTGATTAAAATATCAACTGTACATCTTCTTGGCTTTGAAAGTCGATTATTTCACTAAGAGTTGAACTACTTTGTAAAAAAATACATTTTTAACAAAGTGCAATAAGTAACTGCTGGCCTTTACCCAGGAGCTGCAAAAGGCTTGTTCCTCGAGATTAAGAATATAATCTTCGAAATCCATTCCTACAGATCCTTAATGGGATTACAATATCGTAATGAATACAATAATTTTTCATACGACTAGGTATGGAGATTTTCGTATAACTCGATACGAAATTGAACTACTTTGTAAAAAAATACGTTTTTTTAACAAAGTTTTTTAATTATGATTGAAAATTTAACTATTTGGTAAAAAGTTTAACTCTTTCATTAAAAACTCATATTTTTCGCTTAAAAATGTCTACTTTTTGTAGATAATTCGTCTTTTTTACTTTAAAATTAAATAATTTCTTAAAAAAATCATGTATTTTGTTTAGGATTTGTCTTTTTTTGTAGATTATCAATTTTCTTGGTCGAAAATTCATCTGATTGGTCGAAAATTTAACAACTTTGTTTAAAATTAATTTTTTTTTTTAAATTATTTATCTTTATCTGAAAATGTAACTATTATATGATTGATTAAAAATTAATCGTTTATATTGGTTAAGTTGGAAAATCGTTTTTTTTGTATAGAACATTAATTTTCTTGGTCAAAAATTCACCTTTTCCCTTGAAAATTTAACAATTTTGTTGAAAATTTGTCTTTTTTTTCTTGTTCAATTCAATTTTTTAGCACAGTTTTTATCTGGAAATTGTACTATTCCATTTTTGTTTGAAACTTTATCCTTTACATTTTATTAGTTAAAACACCAATTATTTGATAGAAAATTAATTTATTTTGTTCAAAAGTAAACTTTTCGGTTGAAAATTGATTTATTGTGTTAATTAGATTTTTTCCTAAAATTAAAAAAACTGCAAAATAAAAAAATTGCCTTAAATTCGTCCTGATTCCTTTTTTTTTAATTTTTGTTATTCTTTTTAAATATTTTACAATTCTCAAAAGCTTTTTTTTTTAAATCTGCAAAAATCTACATCGTGTTTCAAATTATTTCAAATAATTTCAAGTTTTTAATTAATTTTGAATATTATTCTAAATTAAAATTGTGGCTTTCAAACTTAAAATTTAGCTCATTACAATTTTAACAAATTAAGGCTTTTTATTTCTAATCACTCTGTTCAAATTTGTATAGTTTTTAATTGTTGTTTATAATGGCTTGTCCCGGATCTGAATTATATATTTTTTTTCAAAAAATCTCTGATCCAATTCAGAAATACATACAATTGCTTTGAAAGAATTTTTAATTCAGAAATATTTCATTTAAACGCTTAATAATTCATACGTATAAAACACAAACTTTTAACACCTTTTAATTTTACAATTTTCTTAATTAATTTATTTTAAAATACGAAATAACCGTTTAAAATTTTTTATGACTTTAACAATTCAGAAATTTCTGGTTAAAAAATACAAATTACGCTATTATTTTTAAGGTTCAAAATGATAATAATTCAAAACAATTTCAGTTCGTAGCATTAAAAATTGAACGATTAAATTAATTTTTTAACTAAAAACTTTTTAAAATAAAAGTTACATTGTTTTTATTTCAAGTTGTTCCAGATTAATATTTTTGCATTGTTATTTAGAGAT
>NC_046660.1:146636289-146637595 GCF_010883055.1 Belonocnema kinseyi
TTCAAACTAAAAAATCATTTTCAATTTTCTTAGCAATCACAACAATTTTTGTTATTCTTTTTGAATATTTTACAATTCTCAAAAGCTTTTTTTTTTTAATCTTCAAAAATCTACGTCGTGTTTCAAATTATTTCAAATAATTTCAAGCTTTAAATTAATATTGAATATTATTCTAAATTAAAATTGTAGCGTTCAAACTTAAGATTTAGCTCACTACAATTTTAACAAATCAAGGCTTTTTATTTCTAACCACTCTATTCAAATTTGTATAGTTTTTAATTGTTGTTTATAATGGCTTGTCCCAGATCTGAATTATTTTTTTTTCAAAAAATCTCTGATCCACTTCAGAATTACATACAATTGCTTTGAAAAAAATTTTCAATTCAGAAATATTTCATTTAAACGCTCAATAATTCATACGTATAAAACACAAAATTTTAACACCTTTTAATTTTACAATTTTTTAAATTAAATTATTTTAAAATACGAAATAACCGTTAAAAAATTTTTATGACTTTAACATTTGAGAGATTTCTGGTTAACCAATACAAATTACGCTATTATTTTTAAGGTTCAACAGTTTTTAATAAAAAATTAAAACTTCTTTTGTTGTTGAAAATTTATTATTTTAGTAGAAAATGTAAGTATTTTGTTGGAAATTTGTTATTCTCTTTTTTTTCAGTTGAAAATTCAATTATTTTGATAGTAAGTTAATTTCTAACATTTTCAATTGGCGAACTAAAATTTTTATCTCTAAATAACAATGCAAAAATATGAATCTGGAAGAAGTTAAAATAAAAACAATGTAACTTTTATTTTAAAAAGTTTTTGGTTAAAAAATTAATTTAATCGTTCAGTTTTTAGTGTTACGAACTGAATTTTTTTAGAATTATTATCATTTTGAACCTTAAAAATAATAGCGTAATTTGTATTTTATTAACCAGAAATCTCTCAAATGTTAAAGTCATACAAATTTTTTAACGGTTATTTCGTATTTTAAAATAATTTAATTTAAAAAATTGTAAAATTAAAAGGTGTTAAAAGTTTTTGTTTTATACGTATGAATTATTGAGCGTTTAAATGAAATATTTCTGAATTAAACATTTTTTTTCAAAGCAACTGTATGTATTTCTGAATTGGATCAGAGATTTTTTGAAAAAAAAATTCAGATCTGGGACGAGCCATTATAAATAACAATTAAAAGCTATACAAATTAGAACAGAGTGGTTAGAAATAAAAAGCCTTGATTTGGTAAAATTGTAATGAGCTAAATTTTAAGTTTGAGCGCTACAATTTTAATTTAGAA
>NC_046660.1:146637695-146663452 GCF_010883055.1 Belonocnema kinseyi
ACCAAATAGTTACATTTTCAATCATAATTAAAAAACCTTGTTAAAAAAACGTATTTTTTTGACAAAGTAGTTCAACTCTTAGTGAAATAATCGACTTTCAAAGCCAAGAAGATGTACAGTTGATATTTTAACCAAACAATTGCTTTTTTGACCAAAAATGATAAAATTTTCAACTAAAAGGATTAAATTTCTACTAAATAAGGTCAATTTCCAACAAAATAAATGAACTTTCAACGAAATTATTTAATTTTAAAAACAAAAAGAGTATTTCCACCCAAAACTTATCATTCTAATTTTTAACAATATATTTGCATTTACAACAGAACGACTTTACAACCAAAACATATTTATAGTTCATAATTCAATCGAAAAATGTAATTTTTAATCAAAAAGTATAAATTTTTCATAAAACAATTTAATTTCCAGAAAGAAAGACGACCTTTTGGCAAAACACATGATTTCTTAACCAAAAATGGTATTGATTGATTGTCAGTTTCAAAAATGTATTTTCAACGAAAGAGATGAACCTTCAATTTAAAAAAATAGACTATTATAATATAACATAATTATAATATTATCATTATTAATATACGTATATATTTATATATATAATAGTATTAATATTTATATAATTTATATTTTATACATGAAATAACATAACCTCAAAATATACGCATATCAAGAGGCGCGCGATCTATTCAAATCATGAGAATCGTCAGCATCGAAATCTGGAAATATTAAAATATCAATCTCCTGAATTTATTTGAAAGCAGTTGGCTGTTAGCAGATAGATATATAAATAGAATCGACGAAATGCTCCGACCGACAATCGTGCATCTTCGAGTTTTCAAATTCAGAAGAGGAGAAATGGGTTGCGCGCGCAACTCAGTCATTTACAGCGTCTCCTACTATATTTACACAGATATAGCCCTGTCATAGTATTGGACCGCATCTCGTTTCAGATCTGGGAACACTGCCGAGGAGTAACTATGGTCGAGGGACGGTTGCGGTTTTATATCGACACAGCCCGGTGCGTGGCGCAAACGCGCGTGCGCAATGTGGCCTGTGGGACGTCGGCAAGATCGTGGTATCGGTAGGTGGGGGAAGCGAGAGCGGCAGTACCGCACGCGACACTGGTCGGGAAGACACAGTGTATGTGACGCACACGAATCGTCACAAGATTAGTCACGCATGTTTCGATGAGAAGGGCGTGCCGATGGGTAGTTTTATCAGCGATTGCTTATTTGCACGAAACTCAATTATGTCAAAAGATCGACATTATTTATTTTTATTGATTCGTTCTCGAGTAGTTGAAAACGCGTTTGATTCCTTAGAAGAACGCGATCTTCACAACTTAGAGGGATTGCTTAAACATCTTATAAATACATTTACTGAACACCGAAGTTTGAGCCAATTGAAACATAAATGTGGTTCAATTGTGGTTCATTTATGTGTGTCATAAATCTGGAGAACCGGGACATATGGCCCGAGAGTGTGTGCGTACAGGAGTTTTGATGGAAAGCGTTGTTTTAATTGCAAGCAGGATGGGCATTTTTCTCGTGATTGCAAATATCCACAAAAAAATTCGTCGGAATGTTTTATTTGTAGAAAACCCGATCACGTTGCTCGAGATTGCCCTGAAAAAGAGAAGGATGGTCGTAATAAGAATAACTTAAATTGTAATTACTGCAAAAAATCAGGTCATTCATATATACCGAAAAAAAGTAACTATATTAGTTCAATAATACCTTGGACTAATACGCTTCGCATAAATTAGAACTCAGTAGGTAAAAAAGTTGAACTGGATCTCTTAATTTAATTTGTAATTTTATCGGTTTGAGTATAGAACCGATGCTGTAGCAATACCGAATTACATCGATTAAGTAGGTATTGAAATGGAGCAGTTCTTCATGTAGAACTCGCAAGATTCATAAGTTGAATATCAGCTGTTCTAAAGCACTGAAGCATACGCAGTTCCACTTTTATATCGGGTACGTAACGGAATCTGAATTACAGTGAGTCGGTAAGATAGAACTTTCACAATTCAAAATACTAGACGCGCTTCGTTTAAACAAAGAGCAGCTGCGATTCTAATCATGTTCAAACGGAGCAGTCTCACGTATGAAATGCTCACATTGAAGTATCAAACGGTGCTAGGTGGGGCAAAGCTACACTCGACCCGTTTAATGTTTTCATACGCGAACGGTGGGCGTCTAAACAGCAGTGTGTCTATATAGATATACTCGCTATGCTTCGCTCCGTTCGACTCTGCTGCTTCGAATGATGACGAACAGCAAGGATCCAACGAATCTGTAACGCAGGAGCTTCGCGTGAGCACTGCGTTGAGTTGAGGCACCGAACAATATGTGTTGGGAACAATTAAACCATAATTATTTAAATATCAAATCTTGCGTGCTCTCAAATTTAAACGCTGCACGTAAATAATTAAAGTAACAAACATCGTTCATACAATAAAGTTTGAGAGTTAAGGATGATGAAAGGTCAAACATACGATAACGCTGTATTGAGAGAGTTGCAGATATAGAACACTATCGCATCAATCAAGGAACGCCAGCTGATCGAATGAAGATTTAGATTGTTCGCAATGCAAAATGCAAGCCGAATGTTAATATAAACTGGTATGTTCTGCGTTTGCGGGTTGCGTAAAACTGCGTTTTGCGGTAAAATATACAAGTACGGGCGTCTAAAATTTTGAAAGTATAATTCATTTATTTTTAAAAATAACAATTTTGAGCTTGCACATTTGATTCGCTAGAGTCAATTTTATAGAAAAATATTACTACATGGCAAGTCTCCATTCAATTGTAACGAGTTATCGTAACAACGTGTTATAAGCGTTCCTTAAACCAAAATTATTATCACAAAAAAATCAATTTAATTAGTTTATACTAAAAGTTGTTTTGTTGGAAAAAATCGACTTTTTGTAAACACTATTTTTTTTTGTAACATTATTAGCAACAAATGATGATTTGACGACGCGGGTGCGCAGGATCGTGCATCAGGTAGTTTAATACGTATTCTACAAGAACTTTTTCAAAATTCAAATTTTTCCAACACCCAAAATAATTCTCAATTGTGAGTCGACGACCCGGGTGCGCCTGATCGTGCACCAGGTCCTTTCAAACGTCATCTACGAGTACTTTTTAAAAATTTAAATTTTGTCAATAGCCAAAACAATTACAAATGGTGAGTCGACGACCCAGGTGCGCCGGATTGTGCTTTAGGTCATTTGGAAGGGCATCTACGAAAACTTTTTGGAAATTTAAATATTGTAAAATATTGTGAACTTCTTTAAAATTCAAATTTTTGAATAAGGTTTTCTCTAAGTACTTAAAGCTGTTGCTCTTGGTGGTTCGGAACCCACCTTAAACTGTAGGTCCTCCTTCCACCACCATGTAAGTGTGTGTGGGGGGGGGGTGTAAAGTAATAAAGAAGAAGTTGCAAGAAAAATGTAAACACTTAGGGGGCACATTAGAAGCTTCCATTCCACTATTCGGCGCACTCGGGTCGTCGCTTCAGTATAAGTAGCTATTCTTGATGTTGGAAAAGTTTGAATTTTGAAAAAGTTCAGGTAGAATACGCGTTAAACTACCTGGTGCACGATATTGCACACCTAGGTCGTCGACTCACCATTTGTAGTTCCTTCGTCAGTAACAAAATGTAAATTTCAAAGAGTTCACGTAGATGACGTATAAGATGAACTGGTGCACGATCCGGCTCAACCGGGTCGTCGCCTCACTATTTGTAATTGTTTTGGTTATAAATAAAATTTAAATTTCCAAAAAGTTCTCGTAGATAATATTCTAAATGACCTGATGCGCGATCTGGCGCACTCGGGTCGTCGACTCACCATTTGTAATTGTTTTGGCTATTGAAAAAATTTAAATTTTTAAAAAGTTCTCATAGATGACGTTTAAAAGGACCTGGTGAACGATCAGGCGCACCCGCGTCGTCGACTCAAAATTGAGAGTTATTTTGGGTGTTGGAAAATTTGAATTTTGAAAAAGCTCTTGTAGAATATGTGTTAAACTACCTGGTGCACCATCCTGCGCACCCGGGTCGGCAAATCACCAGTTGTAACTAATAATGTTACAAAAAAATAATGTTTACAAAAAGTAGATTTTTTTCCAACAAAACAGCTTTTAGTAGAAATTAATGAAATTGATTTTTTTGCGATAATAATTTTGGTTTAAGGGCATGCTCTTCGGTGACCTCGTGACCAAACTAGTCCCCGGTTATGAACTTTTTTTGGGTGTTCACTGTGTCTACACGGATTGAGATATCATGTTTAAACTTTGACAGATAAAATAAAAAGCACTAAAGAACGTTTGTATACACCAATATATTGATAATTTAAAAAAAAGTTTATTTATAAATTGATGGAATATGTTATTACCATTCGAGTTATAGCACTTTGCAGATCATTTTTGGTTTGATGCATTTTAGATTTCTTGATTCGCTCATATTGAGCACTGACACCAATTTTATACTAAATCGTCTCAGACTTGAAAAAAATTAATATAAGCAATAAAATTTGCACATTCGTTGCAAATCAACAAATAAGTATCTGCACACACGTAACCTACCATTATTTTTTGGGAATTTTTAGCGATTTCTAGCGGAGAAAAAAAGAAACCTTGAACGCCGATAAAGTCCCGATCAAGTGACTAAGTTCGTTCATGAAATTTTGGCGTAAAATTATTTTCATTTTTTCGGTCCTAAAAATAAAAGATAAATTTGAAATTGGAAACATAGAAATGCCAGCAACGTTCTAAAATTTACTTGTCAGAATTTTCCAACTAATTTGCATAACTCTTGACGTTGAGACGATAAGCTGATGATTATTGTATACAGTGAACCAACCAGCGGGACTCAGCTTCGGACTTGTCTTGTCTTTCGCCCCCGGGGGAAATTTTATTTTTATTCTTAAAATTGTTTCACACCAGTAAAAAAAAACTACAAGAATATATATGCATTAGAAAATTTTAATTATTCTCTGAAGGTGCACATTTCTCAAAATTGGACTTGAACGGATTTTCGAGTATCACATTCTAAGATGTTCTTTGATTCTTTAAAATCGAGGCATCTATTTTATCGACGTTAAAAGTTTATTTCCTATTTCTGTAGTATTTTACTAGTAAACTTTCTTCGTAATTATAAATATTTTCATGTATAAAAACGTTCCTTAGTGCTTTATGTATAACTTCGTAAATCCTGAATACAATAACTCAATCAGTGTGGACGTATTGAGGACAGAAACAAATTAAAATCATTTCATTCTCTACACAAAAACTTCATGAACGAACTTAGTTACGTGATCTCGACTTTATCGGCGTTCAAAGTTTCTTTTTTTTTTCTCCGCTAAAAATCGCTAAAAATGCTCCAAAAGTAATGATAGATTACGAGTGTGCAGATGCTAAATTTTTTATTTAAAACGAATGTGCAAATTTTATTGCTTATATTAATTTTTTTAAGGTTTAGACGATTTAGTCCAAAATTGGTGTCAGTGCTCAATATACGCGAAACAAAAAATCCGAAATGCATCAAACCAAAAATAATCTGCCAAGTATTATAACTCGAATGGTAATATCCCGTTTGATACTTCAGTTTGAGAATTTCATACGTGGAATTGCCCCGTTTGCGCATGATTAGAATCGCAGCTGCTCGTTGTTTAAACGAAGTGCGTCTAGTGTTGGGCCGACAATGGCAGCCGAACCTTGGCTGCCAAGTGCAAGCCATAGTTATCATTCCTTCATTGGCGCGATAATAGCAGCCGAGATTCGGAAATATTTTTTCCGACTATGGGCCAATGTTGGGCTGTATGTGACTTCGCACTTGGGGAGCCGCGTGCATAGCGCGCAACGTTAATGTGCCCGCGTTAAAATTTGACATATTAATCGCCTTTTCAACGTTTAATATTCAATAAGGTAATTAAATTTTCAACAAAATAGTCGAATTTGGAAAATCAGAAAAATTCGTAGATTTAAAAATTTCTTTACTTTGACATGCCTGTGGACAAAAGACCCTTGCTGGAGTAAGCTCACATACATTAAGGTACATGAGTAGACCGAAAAGTAGTAGAAAAAATTAAGTCGGGTGGAGCCGGACCATACCTGAAAATTAAGCAAAAAGTTTGCCGACCACTGCTCTAAGGCTAGGCTGTTTTGGAACAAATTGTTATATTTGGGACACTGTTCGGGTCTTCGGGGCATGGCGCGGTCAATCAATTTCATTCTGCACCTGGGATCCCAAAACCTAATTCGCTTCAGGAGGACGACTGAAAATTATACAAAAATAAAATATTCCAAATAGAAGATGTAGTAATGAGAAAATTACAGTATCGGATATTTTGTTACTTCATAAATTATATCACGTAAATTTTATATTGTGCTTCTTTTTCAAATTCAGTAATATCATAAGCTGTATAGGAAGTTTTATTATTTAGGAATTTTCAAATTGGGGAATTGCAGAATTTTTCCTGGTTTATTTTACTTTTTTTCAGCAAAACCTTGTTTCAATAAATGAATAATTTAATCTTTTTTAGTGATATTATGTTTTTTATTACTTTCCAAATGGCGACCTTCTCCCATTTTTAACATCCAAAATTTGCGGAATTAGATAATCTACGATTTTGTTAATAAAAATGTAAAAAAATGAAAAAAATAAATTTTGAAGAGAAGCCCGCAATAGATTTCGATTTACTTTTAACAATGTAAAAAACAAAATTTGAATTAATGCATTATTTTGCGAGTGGTTTTGCTGAAACTATTTTGAGGAAGTTACCGTTTCACCTTAAATGGCCGGATATTTACTAAGTTCTGCTCATGTCTTGCCTTAATTGGCTGGATATTGACTAAGTCCTGCTAATGTATTGCCTTAATTAGCCTGATATTTAATAATTCCTGCTCATGTTTGCCTTAATTGGCCGGATATTCACTGAGTCCTGTTAATGTCTTGAATTAAATGGCCGGATATTTACTAAGTCCTACTCATGTCTTGCATTAATTGGCGGATATGAAATAAGTCATGTCCATGTCTTGCTTTAATTGGCCAGATATTCACAAAGTCCTGCTATTATATTCCCTTAATGGGCCAGATAATGACTTACTCCTACTAACGTCTTGCTTTAATTAGCAGGATATTTAATAAGCCCTGCTCACGACTTGACTTAAATAGCCGGATATTTACGAAGTCCTGCTCATGTCTTGCCTTAATTAGCCGGATATTGAATGACTGCTACTCACGTCTTGCCTTAATTTGCCAGATATTTACTAAGTCCTTTTCACGTCTTGCCTTAATTGGCCGGATATTGACTTGTTCCTACTCACGTCTTTCCTTAATTAGCCAGATATTTACTACCTCCTGCTCGTGTCTTGCCTTAAGTGGCCAGATAATGAATAACTCCTACTCACGTCTTGCCCTAATTGTCCGGATATTTACAAAGTCCTACTCACGTCTTGAGTTAAATGGCCGGATATTTACTAAGTCCAGCTCATGTGTTGCCTTAATTGGCCGGATAATGACTACCTCCTATTCACTTCTTGCATTAAGTGGCCGTATATATATTATGTCCTGCTCACGTCTTGCCTTAATTGGCCAGATATTGAATAACTCCTACTTACGTCCTGCCTTCGTTGGCCGGATGTTCACTAAGTCCTGCTCACGTTATGCCTTAATAGGCTGGATATTGACTCACTGCTACTCACGTCTTGCCTTAATGGGCCGGATATTGGCTAATTACTGCTCACGTCTTGCCCTAATTGTCCGGATATTTACAAAGTCCTATTCACTTCTTGCATCAAGTGGCCGTATATTTATTACTAGGCAGTCTGATAAGTACCTGAAAATTCTAAGAGATGGCATTAGTATTCACTAATGTGAACCATTTTCGTCGAGCTTGATCCTTCAAATGACGCCTGTCAAAACTTCAGCCATTTATGTTTACGCATTTACAAGTTACAGCACTGTGAAGCGACTAACCTCCGAATTTTTTTTAATGTGGAAAAATCTCAGTTTCGAGTTTTGATCAAACACTACTATCTTCACAAGAAAACGATATCCGAGACCAAGGCCAAGCTGAATAAGTATTACCCGGACTCTGCACCGTCGATTGGAACGATTCATAAGTGGTTTACCGAGTTTCGTTGTGGCCGTACGAGCACAGTTGATGCTGAACGATCTGGGCGCCTAAAAGAGGTCACTACACCAGAAAATGTCGAAAAAATCCATGATATGATGTTGAATGATCCCAAAGTGAAATTGAGAGAGGTAGCTAATGCTGTAGGCATATCATTGGAACGTGTGGGCAATATCGTGCATTTAGTTTTGGGCATGAAGAAGCTCTGCGCGGGATGGGTGCCGCGTTTGCAACAGGCAAAACAGTGGGTTCCACCGGGCCAAAGTGCTCGGAAGCGTCCAAAAACGCAACAATGGGTCGGAAAGGTTATGACCTCCGTATTTTGGGATGCACATGGCATAATATTCGTGAACTATCTTGAAAAAGGTAAAACCATAACCGGAGCATACTATTAATCATTATTGGACCGATTTAAAATCGAAATCGCCGAAAAACGACCGCATTTGAAGAAAAAAAACCGCTTTATCATCACGACAATGTTGCTGTTCATTCATGCTTAGTTGCACAAGCAAAATTGCATGAAATCGGCTTCGAATTGGTTCCTCAGCCACCGTATTCACCAGACCTGGTCCCAGCGACTATTACTTGTTCCCTAACCTGAAGAGATGGCTCACCGGTAAGCGTATTTACTCAAATGAGGAGCTCATAGCTGAAACTGAGGCGTGTTTTGGAGACCTTCCGATCGAGTACTTTTCGGACGGTATCAAAAAGTTAGAAAATCGTTGGACTCGCTGTATCGACCTAAAAGGAGAGTATGTTGAAAAATAAAAGCGACTTTGGCCAAAAAAACGTCTCCGTGTTTCATTTTTCAGGAACTTATCAGACTGCCTAGTATATCCTACTCACGTCTTGCCTTAATTGGCCAGATATTGAATAACTCCTACTTACGTCCTGCCTTCGTTGGCCGGATAATTACTAAGTCCTGGCCATGTCTTGCCTTAAATGGCCGGATGTTCACTAAGTCCTGCTCACGTTATGCCTTAATAGGCTGGATATTGACACACTGCTACTCACGTCTTGCCTTAATTGGCTGGATATTGAATAAGCCATACTCACGTCCTTCTTTAATTGTCAGGATATTGACTAAATCCTACTTTCGTCTTGCGTTAATTTCCAGAATATTTACTATGTCCTGCTCATGCCTGGCCCCAATTTTTTGGATATTTACTAAGTCCTGATCATGTCTTGCCTTAATTAGCCATATATTTACTGAGTCCTGCTTTTCTTGCCTTAATGGGCCAGATATTGAATAACTCCTACTTACGTCCTGCCTTCGTTGGTCGGATAATTACTAAGTCCTGGCCATGTCTTGCCTTAAATATCCGGATGTTCACTAAGTCCTGCTCACGTTATGCCTTAATAGGCTAGATATTGACTGACTGCTACTCACGTCTTGCCTTTATTGTCCGGATATTTACTAACTCCTGCCTACGTCCTGACTTAAATCGCCGGATTTTTACTTAGTCCTGCTCACGTCTTGCCTTAATTGGCTGGATATTTACTAATTCCTGCTCATATCTTGCCCTAATTGGCCGGATATTTACTAAGTCCTGCTCATGTCTTGCCGTATATTTATAATGTCCTGCTCACGCCTTGCCTTAATTGGCCAGATATTGAATAACTCCTACTTACGTCCTGCCTTCGTTAATCGGATATTTACTAAGTCCTGGCCATGTCTTGCCTTAAATGGCCGGATGTTCACTAAGTCCTGCTCACGTTATGCCTTACTAGGCTGGATATTCACTGTATTGCCTTAATTGGCCAGATATTGACTAAGTCCTAATCACGTCATGCCTTAATTGGTCGTATATTAACTTTTTCCTACTCACGTCTTGCCTTAATTGGCCGGATATTTAATAAGTCATGCCCATGTCTTGCCTTAATTGGCTAGATATTTACAAAGTCCTGCTCATGTGTTGCCTCATTTGGCCAGATATTGACTAACTCCTACTCACGTCGTGCCTTAATTCGGAGGATATTGACTAAGTCCTGCTCATGTCTTGCCTCAATTGGCCAGATATTGACTAACTCCTAATCATGTCTTGTCTTAATTGGTAGGATATTTACTAAGTCCTACACATGTCTTGCCTTAATTTGCCGGATATTGACTAAGACCTACTCACGTGTTGCCTTGATTGGCTGGATATTTACTAAGACTTGCTCATGTCTTGTCTTAATTGGCCAGATACTGACTCACTCCAACTCACGTCTTCCCTTAATTGGACGGATATTGACTAAGTCCTGCTCATGTCTTGTCTTAGTTGGTTGGATGTTGAGTAATTCCTACTCACTTCTTGCCCTAATTCGCGGGATCTTCACTAAACCCTGCTCATGCCATTTATTAAATGGCCGGATATTGACTAATTCATATTCACGCCTTGCCTTAGTTGGCCGGATATTTACGAAGTCCTGCTCATGTCTTGCTTTAATTTGCCGGATATTCACTTACTCCTACTCACGTCTTCTCTTTATTGGCCAGATATTTACTAAGTCCTGCTCATGTCTTGCCTTGATTGACCAGATATTGACTAACTCCTTCATACGTTCTGCCTTCGTTGGCCGGAAATTCACTAAGTCCTGCTTATGTATTGCCTTAAATGGCCGAATATTTACTAAGTACTGCTCACGTTTTGCCTTAATTAGCCGGATATTGACTGACTGCTACACACGTCTTGCCTTAATTCGCCGGATATTTACTAAGTCCTGCTTGTGTCCCAACTTAAATGACCGGATATTCACTAAGTCCTGCTTATGTCTTGCCTTACTTGGACGAATATTTAATAATTCCTGCTCATGTCTTGTCTTAATTGGCCGGATATTAACTTAGTTCGTTGGATGTTGAGTAATTCCTACTCACTTCTTGCCTTAATTCGCCGGATCTTCACTAAGCCCTGCTCATACCTTGTCTTATATGGCCGGATATTGACTAATTTATACTCACGCATTGCCTTAATTTGTCGGATATTTACGAAGTCCTGCTCATGTCTTGTCTTAATTCACAGGAATTTACTAAGTCCTAGTAAAGACTTGCCTTAATTGGCCGGATATTGACTAAGACTAAGGATTCCGCCATGAAAGGCACTATGGGAAGTTTGGAGTGGGGGAATCCGCCATGACAGGTACTATGGGAAATTTGTAGTGGGGGAATTTCGCCATGACAGATATGAAAAATTTGGAGTTGGAGTTTGCAGTTTTGGCAACTTCTCGAAGCTTTCAATATAAAAACTTCAGTGCATTATCTCCATCGAACCATTCAATTCCATGATAGTGACAGGTTAGCCAGTTTTTTTTGTGATTTTGATCATGCAGGAAGTTCAGAAAAGAGATATGGCGGTCCAACAATCCAATGGGCTATGTATTTATGATTAATAGCAGCAACCGCCACTTACTTTGGTATAAAATGTTCTCGAAAGCTTTGTATGTCGATTATATAGTCCATTGTTTTACATGCAAGAGTATAGGTGAGGATGAAGATACCTTTACGAGACACAACAACCCACTGAGCAGAGCGTCTTATATACTCGGGTACATATTCGTCCTTTTCCTCTTCCATGTGCAACTGATGTTGAAAACCGGTTCTGTTAATTAGGTTTATGCAGGTCTGTGCATGTTTTAACCGCTGTAATCTACTATAACCTACCTAGAAGCGTCAATTTCCAAGACATTGTCGTATTCTGCGTAGACTCTACAATTGATAGTTTGTTGTAGTATTTTGTCTACACGAAGCTCAATGCGAAGGCTGCCATGTTTAACGAAATCCCAGTGTGATTGACAATTTGCAGAAAGATCAGGAGTAAGATCAAATGAGAGGATTCAGTATCCATTTGCGTTATCAAAACGATCAATATTATTTCAATTATAAAATGAATTCCCGTTCCGGAACACAGAGTATGACAAGCATCAATTTATAGCTTTCCTTTTGAGAAATCTGGTTGCAAAGGCTTTGACGGGAATTTCATAGCGTCCACGTGAAGAGAGAAATGATTGATGTTAAAGTGTCTAAAGGTGAAGGGGTTTTTACTACGATGAACGTTGAATGCGTCATTTTCGACAAATTCAATGATGATCCTTTTTGGTAGTCGGCCGAGTATAACATTACCGAGAGTTTTACTTTGAACCCCAGAATGAATTGTGTGTGTTTTATATCTACTCTGGTGAGCAGGTACTCTACCGTGCCTTGAGAAAGAGCTTGCATGTGCAAGCAGAATTCCAGGGCTGATTTTTGCAGCCTAATAAGAAGAGATGCTGTTTCAATATGGAGATAAGCCCGATTAGTAGGATCCATAAGACAAAAAGCATCCTTAAAACGCACCATTCAAACTCTAAGTTCAACACCATTCAAGAGAAATTTATTCTGATTAAAAACATCACTGTGCAAATGACCCATCAGATCAATTTTTCCTCCTTCACCCAGTATAAGTCGTCGATCGACGAGACCTTGGTTTTGCGTTGTGAGGTCCGCAATTTCACCTGCTGTATCGTCAAGCTATAATGCTGATGTAAGATGACTCTTTTTCGATGCTGGCCCATAGTTGAGCAGACATTCAATATACGCTCTGTATGCATATGCATTATTTGGTGCCGAGACAGGCTTCTGGTCAAAGTATAGATCCAGCTGGTTAAACATGGAATGCAGTAAATTGTGGACAAGACCAACGGATTCTACACTTGAAGTATTGTCTGCAGTTTTTTCAGGAGTGATTAATTTGACTTTTACACTTGGGAGTGTATGTGCAAGGTCAATGTACTCATCTCCCTGACCTGGAACTACTAACTCGATGGGTGAGTCATCTGTGAGAGATGAAACTGGCTTATAGTGTACCCATTGGGAGCCCTCTCTGGATGTGTTTGTTGGAGGTAGTGAAAAGAGATCTCATGTCGATGTCATACACTTGCACGAGTGTGAGTGTAAAACTGACATTTTTACTTGTTTCCAAAAATGTCAATTACCGATATTTTTGTACTTTTTGTTCATGCTCTACTTTTAGAATTTTACTTTTCTTTCTGTTGATTACAGTTTTCTTCTTCCATTCCGTCAATTTATATCTCGATCCGTTCTTCCACTTTTTTCTTGTCTCGTCTCTTCAATTCCTTTCCAGCCTCATTGAGTCGTGTTTTCACAGGCTTTTTTCAGTGGTATGTTACGTTACACATCATCAAGAACATTCATTCTATGGCGCAGTGCTTCTTTTCCAACTACTCTTGCCCCACGTGTGAGAAATGGTAAAGCTCGTCGAAACAGGCCACCTAGAAAACTACCTATACTATGTCCTCTCTAATACGAAGTGCCAATGTAAATTTTGGAAATGTCTCCTCCTCCGACTTGAGATGTATAGTAATCTGTGTAATTGCTCATGTTTACGCAATCCGATTGAAATGAAGTGTCACGGTTGACATGCCAAGCTCGAATGGTACAGAAATTCCTAAATGATCCCTTATATCTATTTCGATTGCACGGAATGAAGTATTAGGAATAGGAATATAATGAGGTGTTGAAAAATTTGTCACCTGTGTTGAACCAAAAATATCATTTTTCGTATCCACCGGTACGACTCGTAAGAGTGGTGTTTTTACATTTCCAGTGTAACGTGGTCCGCATAGATTACAATACACAAAAAGTTTATTTCGTAGAAAATTTGATAAACTTGGCGGATGGTTTGTCATACATGCATCGATAGCCAAAAGTGTATAAGGTGTAAAACCTAGAATTTGAGATTTATTCTCACTGATTAGAAGAAAGTGACAACCCGTAATCTTACAATCTTCTTTGCATATCTTCTCCAGTGTTTTATATTGATTTTTTTTATTTTTTGTTTAACAACTACATGCTTATTTAATCCGTAAGTATTATTTATAACATATATGAGGTCCTCCATTTGTGAGTAAACTCCTGGTGGAAAGAATGATGTAATAAGGTGTTTCCACTTTCTTTTAAACAATTCCAGTTTAAAACCTTCATCAGCTGAAATGGTATTATTGTCGCGTGGTTTGTCAGTGAATCTCTGTGAGTCTCACCACCCAGCGTCCATGAAGTCGAATTTCATGTGGAAGTTGTGTGATAAAGTGAGTTATGGTATTCTGTGAAAAATACTTTATACTACTATCACTTGGTAAAATGAGATAAAATTTATCTTCGTCATTCATTCTAGAGTGCTTAGCTCTGTAGCTGGTAACCGTAAAGACCCCATTAGGTCCCCATTCGGTTTCTTTTTGAAAAACTCAAAAAAAAGCAAGATCAACTTTTAAACTGTTGAAACTCGAAGTCTACGTTAAATTTTCCATTAAAAACTCACGGAGTATTCGCAATACATTTTTTTTGCAGCGTCAAAAATTTTGAAAAATGTCATTAACTTCTGTTGAAGGTGACTTCAAGTGCATCAATAATAGCTCAAGTAGTATGTTGCGCGCAAAGTTTAAAAATAAAATTATCCCTCACTTGCATCGCAGCGTTGTTGTCTGAGGTTTCCACTTCGTTGCGCTAGAATCCAGGCAAAATTCTTAAAGTTACCGACTGAACAGATATTTTGATTTGAATGACAGATCTTTTGATTTTCAAAGTTTTTAGTGCTGCAAGAAAAAGTATTGCGATTACTTCGTGAGTTTTTAATCCAGATTTTAATGTAGAATCGGAATTTCAAAATTTAAAAGTTGATTTTGCTGCTTTTTTTTTAGTTTTTAAAAAAGGAACCGAATGGAGTCTTTACGGGTACTTTGTAGAGGCTCCATTCGGTTCCTTCGGTCCGCCAGGGAGCTTCATATCCTTTTCAAAGATGTCTCTAGCACGACTGACGCGTACAACATCATCCACGCTGTATTTAAGTACTTTTTTACGGCCGGCTTCTCTTACAAATCGTCGCTGTATATTTGCATAAGCTACAGCAGCATTCTGCTGATTTACTGTAGATGGCGCCATACGTATGCTTAAATGACGAGCATTATTGTATGCATGTACTATTGGTTGAAGAACATCAATGCATCGATGGGTATTACGGTGTGTAAAGTACCGCCACATACGCTCCTTGAGAGTACAATTCAAATGTACAACAATGGCGGCCTTTATACTAGGATCCCGTGTAAATTGAAATTGTATTTCAAGATCTGATAAGAATTTTTGAAAAACTTTACTAACAAATTCCTTTCCTTTATGACTCTGTAGGTAAACTGGTGTTCTACCACCGGTTTTATGAAAAATTCGTTCAAATGCTTCTTGAACCTCACACTGGGAACAAAATACTTCTGAATCAATGAAATATTGGTCTGAAGCATCAAACGATGCTTTCGTGCTCGGTCAAATGCATATATAATCAATTCAAAAGCATACGCTATTGTTTCTTATTTTCTTGGTTCAAATAAAATATTATTGATTTATAACAAAATTTATTAGACTCAACTGAAGATGTCCTCGAACTCATAGTAAAATATTATAAAGTTAACTACAGTAGATTTGAAGCAAACGATGTGTCCTATAAATTGATAGCATCATGCTCTCAATTCTAAAGTGCGATGCTATCGTTGCAACAGCAAAAAAGTTTAACTGTATACTACAATGCCATAATCTATTAGCAGAAATTTCAGATTCAAAGACCGAAAATATTGATTAAAATGCAAAATACATTTGTTTTTCAGAAGTTAAAATCTAAAGAATTTACACCTTCTTTAACCTCTAACACATAATTCTCCGTTTACTCGTATTTTTATTTACATTAATTCTTAACTATATTCTCCATACATTATTCTAAACTAAAGTATAGTATGTCAAAAATAATTAGATACGTAATAGATGTAATGCTTTCACGATTAATTGTTCATTTTGATGAAAAAAAATATGTCGCGTTATAATCGTATATAAAACTACGTTTTGTACAGGATTGGAAACCGAAATATCTCTTTTTATTAATTAGCCACGTGTCCCGGCTTCTTTGTAAGTGAGCCCTTCTTTAAAAATTATGAGCGTATGAAAATCACGACCAGGCTGTCGCTAGTGCAAACCTTTTATTTGACAACTTTTTTTCTTTTTTTCTATTGTTCGCATTGTAAATATGTCGAATAATAATTTTTAAGGCCCCCCGGCGATCAATCCCTCCTTTTTTAAATAGTAAAATTATTCGGAAATAACTATCATGCAGGCACTTTTCGATTCTTTTATTTGCATAATCGTAAATATTTTTTCAAATTTTTAAGGTGTTTCGTGTTAGACATTTTTTTCAAGAAATGAAAATTTTAAAAGCTTGTATCGGTAATTTTTCTAAGCTTTTCTCTTTTTTGAATAGAAGTATAAGAAGGTATAATAACTTCAATCTACCCTTCAAAAAGAATTCAATTATAGTCGAAACTTATAGTTAAAAACAATCCTTTTTGGGAATGAGAGTTAAATAGTAAATTAATAAATGTAACTTAATTTTTTTATAACAATATTCTACATTAAAAATTGCAACTAAGTTAATCATTGCAAAAAGTAATTACTGATTAAAAATAGAGAATGTTAGATATTAAAAAAAAAAAATTCAAAATTTATATTTTGCATCATTTCAAGCTAATTAATATAGGAGCCATCCATATACCACGTACACTTAAGGGGGACGGGCTTATGGCAAAATTCCATGCTTGTCACGAGGGGGACCGGGGGGTCGAACTAGAATCCACGTGGACACACATTTCCCTAAATCTGTGGAAAATATACTGAAATGAGACAAGGTATATTCTAGGCATACTCCAACTTTTATATTGTGCTCGCGCACAATATAATTTTCATTTTTCTTTTTATTTCAATTTTTTCACGACTTTTTCTTTGAAATTCAAATCACGTTTAAGCTCCCTTTCCTAAGCTAATTCGAATTTTTTCAGCCAATTCATCTCTGCTTTTGGACGTCTTATAGTCCGGGAGCTTGCGATAATTCTATAGACGTAATTTTAGTACTCACTAATATTTCAGATTCGAAATTCGTTGACTAACAGCTGTTGGTGTATTTTGCAACAATTTATCGTTAAACTCGTCACAAATTAGAGTGAAAAAACGTCATTTTAGTACTCTTAAAACCCACGGGGAATGATTGTTTTGAAGCTGAAAACTAACAATAAGTTTGACTGGCAGCTCCTGAGTGGTTCCAAAATTAACTGGGAAACTGTCAAACATGTCAAAAATTCGAGTGAAAAAACGTCAATTTAGTACTCTTCTTCTTCTTATTCATCTTCTTATTTTCAATCTTACCCCTTTCTATATATAGAATTATTTACAACTATTTACATAAGTCTTATATCTAGTTCCTTATCTTTATTTCCTGCGAAAGTGCAATTTAGGGCTTATTAGAAAACGAGTGAGCGAGCGAACGAAAGCGAGAGTGCCAGCGAGAGAGAGAGAGAGCATGAGAACGTAAACGCTGCTTAGTCTACTTGACTTTTACCCTATCATTACTTACAGTCTTTACGCTTCTAATCTAAGAGACTTCCGTTTCCTTTTTTTCACTTTTTTATACCTCCGTTTACCTTTTTTCACATGTATTCTTTCATTCTCTCTCATTTGCTCCTCTAGTACCCTCCAAATCCTTCATCCATTCTTCTCCTAATCAATCCTACCCTAGAATCTTAACCACATTCTCTGGCCAGCTTTCTTTATCTTCCATTCCTCTCCTACTCCTTCCCATACATGCTCCCATGTTTCCTCCTCCCATTCACATATTCTACACTTTCTGTTCTCTTTTTTTCCCAGTACATCCCTTCCCTTACCTCGTTTCTCAATCTAAATCTTGCTATTCTGATCCACCTTCTCTCTCCCCATCCCTTTTCTAAATACTTTGTCACTCCTTTCTTTTTTATCATCTCATACCATTTATTGTATTTTGATTTCTCAATCATCCCCCATCTTTCTATTAATTGTCTTTTCCTCTCCCTTTTTCCAATTCTTCATAGTTTAGTCCAGTCCCGTCTTCTATTTCCCTATCATTAAAGAACACCCTCCTTTCTTCTTCCCATCTCGTTAATTCGATCGCCCTCCCTCCCCTCTCTTCTACCTCTATCAAACACTTTCTCGTTAACTCCACTCCCTTTCCCCCCCACAGATTCGTCTTAAATTTCCATGCCCTCTTTCCCTCTCTGATACTTAACGTATCCCTTTGCGCTTCTTCTCTCACCATATATCCTGGAGTCCTCCAGCCTGCTCCTAGTGTCCACCTTATATACATTTCTTGTAAACTCTCAATATCTTACCTATCTTTCCATCCCCATATCTCTGCTCCATAACCTAATACCGGTCATACCAGCTTATCAAATAACCAAATTTTCCTTCTCCAATTTTTTTAACCTTCCTTCCCCTATTCTCCATATGTGTTTCATTACCCCTGCTGCTTTTTTTATCCTTTCTCTTATATGAGATGTATGATCTTCATTCGATTGCTAGATATATCCCAAATATTTATACTCTTTTGCTTCTTCTAACTTTATTCCCTTCCATCTCACTGTCCATTCTTTCTTGCTTCCCCCTCCTTTTCTAAACGTCATTATCTTTGTCTTTTCTAAATTTACATTCAGCTTTTTTCCCTCTAAGTATTTCTCTAATCCAGTAATTAATCCCGCCATCCCTTCTTCATCCTCTGCCATCAACACTATGTCGTCTGCATATGCCAGTCTATATATCTTTTCCTTCCCTATCCTAACTCCTCCCCAATCTTTTCTTCTCATTTCTTCTTCCAAGTCTGATATTAATAAATTAAATAAAAGTGGGCTCAAAGAACATCCTTGCTTCACACCTCTCAACAACCAGAAACTATCTCCTACTTCCTCTCCTACCTTTACCCTGCTTTTTGTCACTCTAGAGATTTCTCTTACTAGACTGTTCAGAACATAGATTTTGTCCATTACCCCCATTCCTCTTCTAAACCCTGTCTGATTCGCTGACTCGATCATTTTTTCTTGAACTTCTATTTTTAATCTCTCCGACAAAATAGTTACATATACTTTATACAGTGTTGGCATCAACATCACCCCCTATAATCTTTAACCTCCTCACCTTTTCCTTTGTTTACTATTAGTATAACTACTCCTTCTATCAATAACTCTGGCCACCCCTCTCCTCTCCATACTCTATTACACATTATCCTTGCCCATTCCTCTAGTTCCTCCCCTCCATATATCCATACATCATTTGGAATCTCATCTATAACAGGTGCCTTTCCATCCTTCATTATTCCTAAAACCTTAACTATTTCTTCCCTTGATATGTTCTCTTCCTCATTTCTTTCTCTACCATATTTTCCTCCCTTTATAACTTTTTTCTATACTCCTCCTAGCAAATACAAAAATATTTCTTCCATTTTACCATTTCAATATCTTGGTTCACTCTTTTTCTTCTTTTTCTTTCTCTATTTACTACCTTACATACCTCTGCTCCTGTCCTAGCCTTCTCCGCCTCTTCCTCAAACCTTTTATTCTCTTCCTCTTTCTTTAGATAACACAACTCAGTATACTCTTTCTTGTTTTTTTCTATATTCTTCCCCATTAATTTTTTCTTTGCTCCACTTTATTAATTCCTTTCTGACCTCCTTTTCTTCTCTTTACAGTCCTCATCCCACCCACTTCTATTCCCCCCTTTACTAACTTCATTTTTGTTTGTGCACTCTAATCCTATTTCTATTTTTCCTATCATTTTTTCCATCTCCTCGTCCACACTTCGCTCTCCTATTTTGATATTTCTTACCTTTTCTCTAAACTCTTCTTTTCCTTCTCTTGACCAGTCCCCTTTTCCTATACTTTTTACTTTTGCTTCCCTTTTATTCATATTGCTATTGCTTTTTTGTCCCTCTGATGTCACTATTAGGGGAAAGTGATCCTAATCAATATAATCACCTACCTCTAGTTTCTTAACCTTCTCTCTTACCTCATTATCCACTATCACATAATCAATTACCGTTCTCCTTTCACCTCCTGAGCGTGTATATTCTTCTAGCTCATCTCCTTCTATATTTCCGTTTAAGATATACCATGCCAATTCCTCCAAGCTCTTCAACAATTTTTCTCCCTCCACATTTGGTACCTTATCTTAGTATTTTCTTCCTCTCTCTTCTCCCCATTCACTTCCTCCTCTGTCACCTGTTGTCGCATTGAAATCCCCACCTATTATTAGCCTACTTTCTTCTTTATTTTCTTCAATCATTTCTTTTATCCCCTCTGCTTTCTCCTGCATATAACCGTTCACATAAACCCGGACTACCTTCCATTTCTCTCCTCCCATCATTACTTCTTCTATTATTAATCCTTATTTTTTTTTCTTTCCTGTCTTTCTTATCTTTCCCTGTTATGCATTCATTCCTTACTCCTATTACCATTGTTCCCATTGCTCTTCCCTTTTTATTCTTCCTCTTTGCATTTTCCACTTGCCATTTTTAATCTCTTTGTAACCTTCCCCTTACACTTTCCAATCCCTTTTCATCTAGCCACGTCTCCATCATTATGACTACAACCCATTGTATCAAATTTCTCATAAACTCCTTATCATCTCTCTCCAATCCTGCTATATACCAGTAAAAAATCTTCCATTCTTCCCTACTTTCGTTTCTCATCTTTGTTTCCTTCCTACTATTTCTTCTTTTCCTATTCCTGTTCCTTCCTCTCCTAGTTTCCCTGCATCTCATTTCCTACTATCTGTTCCCTTTCTTCATCCTAATTCCACCACGCCCCATCTATCTGTATTCTCCCATATTTAAACCATGTTCTCTTTCCCTTTTTTCTTTCATCTTCCACTATTTTCCTCAATTTATATTGCATCTTCCTTTCTACCCATGTCAAATCAGTTGACTTACAGGCTGTCAAACACACCAAAAATTCGAGTGAAAAAACGTCATTTTAGTACTCTTCAAACCCATTGAGGATGATTCTTTTGGCGCAAACAACTAACAAAAAATTTTACTGGCAGCTCCTGAGTAGTGCCAAAGTTGACTGACATTTTAATCAACAACCGAATGAAAGTTTTGTCCTTTTCATTAACTAAAATTTTCATCCATAGGATACTTCTATAAAACTAATATGTATATAAAAAAACTACGAAAATCTCAGTTTTTACGTGACTTTTTTACTTTTGACAGCCTGCCAGTCAACTTTGGCACCACTCAGGAGCTGCCAGTCAAAATTAATGTTAGTTTTTGGCATCCAAACAATCATTCCCCGTTGGTTTGAAGAGCACTAAAATGACATTTTTTACTCGAATTTCCGACCAGTTTAACGATAAATTGTTGCAAAATTCGCCAACAGCTATTAGCCAGTCAACGAGCTTCTAACTATTGACATATGAAAACAAAAGTATCTGAAATTTTAGTGAGTACTCAAATGACGTCCATGGAATTGTCGCGAGCTCCCGGACATTTTGAATACTAATAATATCTATATTTTCATAAAATACGTCAACATAGACAAAGTACAGGGGGGACGTATTTGTCCAAATTCCACGGCTGTCCATGAGGGGAGGAAGGAGGTTCAAAAAGGGCTGAAAAATTGTCCACGTGGTACATGGATGGCCCCATAATATACTCCATTTATTTTATTTGTTTGTATTCTAAGTTTTGATTTAAATATTTACTCTGATTATTTATTCAATAATTACTATTATAAAATGAGTAATATTTTTTAAAATTAAATTCTCACATAATTATTAGTATTTTTTATTTCTAGCTATTGATTTATGATAAAATTTAGTTTAATTACAATAAACAATACTGCCATCATTATTATATTTTATTAATGAAAAACTGTGCTTTTTTATTTTGTTTTATCACTCCATTTTTTTCTCAAAACTAGAAATTTAAAGATACATTGTTTCAAAATTAAATTATTTAGCAATGCTTATGAAAATTTGGGCACATTTTCTTCAAATTTTCATTGTTTGTATATATTTGAAGTATTTCAATTTATACTATCAAATGAGACGGCTCAAAAATTCATAAAAACAAAATTTCCGACACTGTTATTTAACATTCTTTAAAATTATTTTATACAGTTTTGAACATTAAAGAAATTTCTCTGTCAAAAGCATTTGTTTATTCCATTTAAAAAAAATTCAACAAAACAATTTTTTTGATTCTTAAAATTCTGGAATTTTCTGGTTCGGCCATTTTATAATTAGGTAATTTTTTGGCTGACAAATTGCCAAGTTCAAACTTTAAAACAAATTTTAATACACCAATCATATCGGCTAGAAATGTGTTTCAGTGTTTTTTGTATATATTTCCAGTTTAATTTGACAGTGTTCAACATTTTTGGAAGATTCGAAAATATATTAATTTAACCCATTTGTATACGCTCATGAGTCATACAAAATATTTTATAGATTGGAGAGGGTTAATACTTTTGGTTCAATTTTACTGTGCCTTACAGAGAGTTACGCAATTTTTTAAAAAATTCGCATTTATATTTTATATGACAAGATTGTTCTTCACATTGAAATTTTTTATCTTAGAAAGAAATGCATATCTTGATCTGATAATAGAATATACAGATGACTCAACATTTATTTTTCTCCTTTTCTATCAAAGATGCTGTAGATCTGATAGTGTATACTTTTGACCGTATTCGAAAGCGCCATTCATTGTGACTACAGTAGATACTATCAAATCGAATGTATCCTTGTTTCGCGGAAATAATTTTCTCTAGAAGTTAAAAAGATACTTTGTTAATTCAAAAGTATGTTTAACACTTTAAATACAATTTTTTTTAAAAACAAATTTGCATTTATTTTTCTCAACTTTATATGCTTGAGCTTCATATAATCGTCAATATTTTAATCTATAGTACTGTACTTTTAATCGAAAAACTCGAATTGCTTCAATCAACGCAAAATTGATTGGGTTATTGATATAAACTATTGTATTAATAATGCGGAATTCAAAAGCACCGGCACTTTTCATTCAAGTGTACTTTTTTCTCAGTACAGATGCAGTTTTACTTTGAAGTGGTTCAACCCAGACAAACTTTCTCAAAACGTCAATGACTACCAGTAGATAGGAAAAATCATTATTGTAGATTTTTATAGATCTCAAGTTTGCTAGGTCAATTTCCCAAACATCATCAATATTACACACACTGTTGTGTTGACTAGCAAATATACGTCTAATAAGTCGATGGAGATTGCATGCATCTTGACTCTCGAACCAGTCATCTGCAGCTTCGAGTCGTTGATACTTTTCCAGTTCTCGTCATCACTCAAGAGAGACTGATATTCTATAGTTTTATCCGCATCTTCTTCATTAAGTTTTCTAGATTTCTTCGGCGTAGAACTTTTACGCGAGTTGTCTAAATATTGTTCCGAATTAAAACAAATAAGTCAATTTTACTTAAAATTTTAATGTGTTTTTTTCGAATTAAAATAAATAAATCAATTTCACGAAAATTTTCTAAGTATAATTTTCGCGTTAAAATAGATAAATCAATTTTACGAAAATGTTCTAATTTTTTCTTGAAATTAAAATAAATAAATCAATTCCACGAAAATTGTGTACGTATTTTTTCGAATTAAAGTAAACAAATCAATTTTACGAAAATTTTTAAAGTATTTTTTCCAAATTTAAAAAAATCAATCAATTTTACGAAAATCTTTAAAGTATTTTTTTCCAAATTTAAGTAAATCAATCAATTTTACGAAAATTTAAAAAAAAATTTTTCGAAGTAAAATAAACAAATCAATTTTACGAAAGTTTTTAACGTATTTTTTCGAATTAAAATTTAAAATAATCAATCACATGTAAATTTTCTAAATATTTTGTCAAATCAAAACAAATAAATCATTTTTTTTTTAATTTTCTGAGGATTTTTCCAAATTAAATTAAATAAATGAATTTCACGAAAATTTTCTAAGTATAATTTTCGAACTAAAATAGATAAATCAATTTTAGAAAAGTTTTCTACGTATTTTTTCAAATTAAAATAAATAAATTAATTCCATGAAAATTTTGTACGTATTTTTTCGAATTAAAGTGAACAAATAAATTTTACGAAAATTTTTAAAGTATTTTTTTCCAAATTTAAATAAATCAATCAATTTTACGAAAATCTTTAAAGTATTATTTCGAAGTAAAATAAACAAATCAATTTTACAAAAGTTTTTGAAGTATTTTTTTGAATTAAAATTTTAAAAAATCAATCACACGCAAATTTTCTAAATATTTTGTCGAATAAAAACAAATAAATCAATTTTTTTAAATTTTCTGAGGATTTTTCAGAATTAAATTAAATAAATGAATTTCACAAAAATTTTCTAATTATAATTTTCGCGTTAAAATAGATAAATCAATTTTACGAAAATTTTCTAATTTTTTCTTGAAATTAAAATAAGTAAATCAATTCCACGAAACATGTGTACGTATTTTTTCGAATTAAGGTAAACAAATCAATTTTACGAAAATTTTTAAAGTATGTTTTTCCAAATTTAAATAAATCATTCAATTTCCCGAAAAGTTTCCTAGTATAATTTTCAAATTAAAATAGATAAATCAATTTTACGAAAATTCTTCTAATTATTTTTTCCGAATTAAAATAAATAAATCAATTTTAGAAAAGTTTTCTAAGTATTTTTTCAAATTAAAATAAATAAATCAATTCCATGAAAATTTTGTACGTATTTTTTCGAATTAAAGTGAACAAATTAATTTTACGAAAATTTTTAAAGTATTTTTTTCCAAATTTAAATAAATCAATCAATTTTACGAAAATCTTTAAAGTATTATTTCGAAGTAAAATAAACAAATCAATTTTACAAAAGTTTTTGAAGTATTTTTTCGAATTAAAATTTTTTTAAATCAATCACACGCAAATTTTCTAAATATTTTGTAGAATAAAAACAAATAAATCAATTTTTTTTTAATTTTCTGAGGATTTTTTCGAATTAAGGTAAACAAATCAATTTTACGAAAATTTTTAATGTATTTTTTTCCAAATTTAAATAAATCAATCAACTTTTCGAAAATTTTTAAAGAATTATTTCGAAATAAAATAAACAAATCAATTTTACGAAAGTTTTTAAAGTATTTTTTCGAATTAAAATTTAAAATAATCAATCACACGTAAATTTTCTAAATATTTTGTCGAATCAAAACAAACAAATCATTTTTTTTTAATTTTCTGATATTGTGGTTCTGGATATTGTGGTGAAATTTGAGGTGAGTGGATTGTGGAAGTTTGTGGAAGGGTGTGGTGGTGAGAGATCTAATTGAGGGATTGTGAGATTGCAAAGGGGAGGTAGATATTTTGGAGGATTGATACAGATTTGTGTGGAAGTTTGTTTAGAGATTTGTGACAGGGTGGGAAGACTGTGTTGACGGATTGGTAGTAGAAGGGTTGGGTAGCGACAAAGAAAGGCGAGACAGGTAACAGACAGCGACGATAGAGGCAGGGAAGATAGAAGGCGGGAAAATTTGAATTTTATTAATAGCTAGTGGAGCGAGTATCTCCTCGGAAGAAACAGAATTAGAGCAGGAAGTCTTCAGTACGCCGAAAGAAATAAAGGAAAGGAAGGCAAGGTGGAAGTATAAAAAAACTATAGAAAAGGAAAGATTGAGAGCAAAAAGCGTAGGGTCCATAGAAGCATTTATCAAAAGGAAGAGAGGGGAGAGGGAAAGCAGTG
>NC_046660.1:146663552-146664693 GCF_010883055.1 Belonocnema kinseyi
AAAAGGAATGGGGGTAATGGACAACATATATGTTCTGAACTATCTAGTAAATAAGAGAATTAAAAGGGAAAAAGGGGCAATGATAGCAATGTTCGTGGACTTTAAGGCGGCGTTTGATTCATTAGACCGAGGCGAAATAGACAAAGTTATGGTAAAGAAGGGGATAAGAGAGGGATTAATAAAGAGAGTATCAGAAATTTTTAGGGAGACAAGAAGCAGGAAAAAGGTTGGAAAGCAAGTAGGAGATAGTTTCTGGTTGGTGAGAGGTGTGAGACAAGGGTGTCCTCTGAGCCCACTTTTATTTAATTTATTAATATCAGACTTGGAAGAAGAAATGAGGAGAAAGGGTTGGGGAGGAGTTAGGATATGGAAGGAAAATATATATACACTGCCATACGCAGACGACATAGTGTTGATGACAGAGGATGAAGAAGGGGTGGCGGGATTAATTACAGGATTAGAGAAATACTTAGATGGGAAAAAGCTGAATGTAAATGCAGAAAAGATAAAGATAATAAGGTTTAGAAAAGGAGGAGGAAGGAAGGAAGAATGGACAAGGAGATGGAAAGGAATAAAGTTAGAAGAAGTCAAAGAGTATAAATATTTGGGATATATCTTGCAGACGAATGGAGATCATACAGCTCATGTAAGAGAAAGGATAAAAAAAGCAGCAGGGGTAATGAAACAGATATGGGGAATAGGAAAACGGAGGTTCAAAAAAAATTGGAGAAGGAGAATGTGGTTATTTGATACGCTGGTATGACCGGTTTTAGGTTATGGAGCGGAGATATGGGGATGGAAAGAAAGGAAAGATATTGAGAGTTTACAAGAAAAGTTTTTTATGGTGGAGACTAGGGGCAGACTGGAGGACGTCAGGATATATTGTGAGAGAAGAAGCGCAAAGGGATAAGTTAAGTATTAGAGCGGGTAAGAGGGCATGGAAACTTGATACAAAGCTGAGAGAGGGAAAGGGAGGGGAGTTGGCGAGAAAGTGTTTGATGGAGGTAGAAGAGAGAAGAGGGAGGGCGATCGAATTAAGGAGGTGGGAAGAAGAAAGGAGGGAGTTCTTTAATGATAGAGAAATAGAAGACGGGACTGGAGTAAAATATGAAGAATTGGAAAAAAGGGAGAGGGAAAGACA
>NC_046660.1:146664793-146667088 GCF_010883055.1 Belonocnema kinseyi
CCCCTATAATCTTTCACCTCCTCTCCCTTGCCTTTCTTTACTATTGGTATAACTACTCCTTCTTTCCATAACTCTGGCCACCCCTCTCCTCTCCATACTCTAGTACACATTATCCATGCCCATTCCTCTAGTTCCTCCCCTCCATATTTCTATACTTCATTTGGGATCTCATCTATACCAGGTGCCTTTCCATCTTTCATTATTCCTAAAACTTTAACTATTTCTCCCCTTGAAATTTCCTCTTCCTCGTCTCTTTCTCTACCATATTTTCCTCCCTTTACAACTTTTCTCTCTACTCCTCCTAGCAAATGCAAAAAATATTTCTTCTATTCTATCATTTCAATATCTTGGTTTACTCTTTTTCTTCCTTTTCTTTCTCTATTTACTACCTTCCATACCTCTTCTTCCGTCCTAGCCTTCTCCGCCTCTTCCTCAAACCTTTCATTCTCTTCCTCTTTTTTTTCAACACAATTCAGTATACTCTTTCTTTTTTTTCCTATATTCTTCCCCATTACTTTTTTCTTTTCTCCATTTTCTTAATTCCTTTCTGACCTCCTTTTTTTCTCATTGCAGTCCTCATCCCACTCACGTCTATTCCCCCCTTTACTAACCTCATTATTATTTGTGCACTCTAATCCTATTTTTATTTCTCCTATCATTTTTTCCATCTCCTCGTCCACATTTCCCTCTCCCATTTTGATATTTCTTATTTTTTCTCTAAACTGTTCTTTTCCTTCCCTTGACCAATCCCCTTTTCCTACACTTTTTACATTTGCTCCCCTTTTACTCATATTGCTATTCCTTCTTTGTCCCTCTAATGTCACTATTAAGGGAAAGTGATCCGAATCAATATATTCTCCTACTTCTAGTTTCTTAACCTTCTCTCTTACCTCATCATCCACTGTCACATAATCAATTACCGTTCCCCTTTCACTTCCTGAGCGTGTATATTCTCCTTTTTCATCCCCTTCTATATTCCCGTTTAAGATATACCATCCCAACTCCTCCAAGCTCTTTAACAACTTTTTTCCCTCCCCATTTAGTACCTTATCTTTGGATTTTCTTTCTTTCTCTTCTCCCCATTCCCTTCCTCCTCTGTCTCCGGTTCTCGCATTGAAATCACCACCTATTATCATCCTGATCTCTTCTTTATTTTCTTGAGTCATTTCTTTACTCTCCTCTGCTTTTTCCTGCATATCACCGTTCACATAAGTCCCCACTACCTTCCATTTCTCTCCTCCCATCATAGCCTCTTCTACTATTACTCCTTCTTTTTGTTCATTCCTCTCTTTTTTATCTTTCCCTGTTATACATTCATTCCTTACTCCCATTGCCCTACCCTTTTTATTCTTCCTCTTTGCATTTTGCACTTGCCATTTGTAACCACTTGGTAACCTTCCCCTTACTCTTTCCCATCCCTTTTCATCTAACCACGTCTCCATCATTATGACTACTCCTTACCCTTTCTCTCTAATCCTGCTATATTCCAGTAACAAATCTTCAATTCTTCCCTACTTTCATTTCTCATCTTTTTTTCCTTCTTACTATTTCTTATTTTCCTATCTCCCGTTCCTTCCTCTTCTAGTTTCCCTGAACCTCATTTCTTACGATCTCTTCCCTTTCTTCATCCCAATCCCACCATACTCCATCTATCTGAATTCTCCCATACTTAACCCATGTTCTCTTTCCCTTTTTTCTTTCCTCTTCCGCTATTTTCCTTAATTTATACTGCATCTTCCTTTCTACCCATGTCAAATCATCCTCTGTTCTCTCCGGACTACCATATAATAACCTCTTCTTTGTCATCACCTCCCTCTTATGTTACCATTTCTTTAGTTTCACCAGTACCATTATCTCCCCTCTTCTCACTTCCCTTCCTATATTTCGCATTTCCTCTATCTCTACCTTAGCATCAATCCTTGTTAGTACTTCGTCCACGCCTTCCTTCAGCTCCTTCCCCTCTAATCTTATACCCTTTATCACTATGTTCAATTTTCTTTCTTCCCTCTCTTTCTTCTCTATTCTTTTTTCTGTTTCTCAATCTTTCTATCTCCTTGTTCCCACTCTCGCCCCCACCGCAATTCCCGTTTGAGCTTTCAAGTTTCTTCATCCTACCTCTTATCTCCTCTACCTTTGTGCTATTAATTTCTTCCTGCTTCTCTAGTTTTTGCTCCAATGACTCCATCCTCTTTCCCAACTTTTCCCTGATTTCTTCCCATTTTTTTATTTCTTTCTTAACTTCAGCCATTTTCCGCCTAATTTCCTTCTTTAATTCCTCTCCCCTTCTCTCCTGCT
>NC_046660.1:146667188-146689535 GCF_010883055.1 Belonocnema kinseyi
GGGGGGGGATGTACTGGGAAAAAGAAGAGAACAGAATGTGTAGAATATGTGAATGGGAGGAGGAAACATGGGAGCATGTATGGGAAGGACGTAGGAGAGTAATGGAAGATAAAGGAAGCTGGCAAGAAAATGTGGTTAAGATTCTAGGCGAAGATGGATTAGGAGAAGAATGGATGAAGGAGATAGAGGGTGCTAGAGGAGCGAATGAGGGAGAATGAAAGAATGCACGTGAAAAAGGTAAATGGGGGTATAAAAAAAGTGAAAGAAAAAGGAAACGGAAGTCGCTTAGATTAGAAGCGTGAAAATTGTAAGTAATGGTAAAGTAAAAGATAAGTAGACTAAGATGCGTTTGCGTTCTCATACTCTCTATCTCGCTTGCACTCTCGCTTTCGTTCGCTCGCTCACTCGCTTGCTAACAAGTCCTAAATTGTGCTATCGCAGGAAATAGAAATATGGAACTAGATATAAGACTTTATGTAAATAGTTGTAAATAATTGTATATATAGAAAGGATAAGATTGTAAAAAATATATAGATTTAAACGGAAAGATTGTAAGGAATGGAAGTCATGTAAACCCTTAGGGGACACATTATGAATAAAGAAGAAGAAGAATAAATAAATCAATTCCATGAAAATTTCGTACTCATTTTCTGAGGATTTTTCCGAATTAAATTAAATAAATGAATTTCACGAAAATTTTCTAAGTATAATTTTCTAATTATAATCGATAAATCAATTTTACGAAAATTCTTCTAAGTATTTTGTCGAATTAAAACAAATAACTCAATTTTACGAAAGTTTTCTAAGTATTTCTTGGAATTAAAATAAATGAATCTATTCCACGAAAATTTTTTAAGTACTTTTTCGAATTCATATAGTAAATCTATTCCACAACAATTATCTATGTATTTTTTGGAATTAAAATAAACAAATCAATTATCAAAAAAAATTTCTAAGAATTTTTTCGAAGAAAAATAAAAAAATAAATTAGGCGAAAGGTTTCTAAGTATTGTTCCGAAGTAAAACAAATCAGTTTTACATAAAATTTATTATGTATTTTTTTCGAGTTAAAATAAATAAATCAATTTCACAAAAATTTTCTAAGTATAATTTTCGCGTTAAAATAGATAAATCAATTTTACGAAAATTTTCTAATTATTTCTTCGAATTAAAATATAGATATCAATTTTACGAAAATTGCGTACGTATTTTTTCGAATTAAAGTAAACAAATCAATTTTACGAAAATTTTTGAAGTATTTTTTTCCAAATTTAAATAAATCAATCAATTTCACGAAAAATTTTAAAGAATTTTTTGGAAGTAAAATAAACAAATAAATTTTACGAAAGCTTTCAAAGTTTTTTTCGAATTAAAATTTAAAATAATCAATCACACGTAAATTTCCTAAATATTTTGTCAAATCAAAACAAATCATTTTTTTATAATTTTCTGAGGATTTTTCCAAATTAAATTAAATAAATGAAATTCACGAAAAATTTCTAAGTATAATTTTCGAATTAAAATAGATAAATCAATTTTACGAAAATTCTTCTAATTATTTTTTCCGAATTAAAATAAATAAATCAATTTTACGAAAATTTTTAAAGTATTTTTTTCCAAATTTAAATAAATCAATTTTACGAAAATTTTTAAAGAATTATTTCGAAATAAAATAAACAAATCAATTTTACGAAAGTTTTTAAAGTATTTTTTCGAATTAAAATTTTTTTAAATCAATCACACGCAAATTTTCTAAATATTTTGTCGAATCAAAACAAATAAATCATTTTTTTTAATTTTCTGAGGATTTTTCCAAATTAAATTAAATAAATGAAATTCACGAAAAATTTCTAAGTTTAATTTTCGAATTAAAATAGATAAATCAATTTTAAGAAAATTCTGCTAAGTTTTTTGTCGAATTTAAACAAATAACTCAATTTTACGAAAGTTTTCTAAGTATTTCTTGGAATTAAAATAAATGAATCTATTCCACGAAAATTTTCTAAGTACCTTTTCGAATTCAATAAGTAAATCTATTCCACAACAATTATCTATGTATTTTTTCGAATTAAAATAAATAAATCAATTTCACGAAAATTTTCTAAGTATAATTTTCGCGTTAAAATAGATAAATCAATTTTACGAAAATTTTCTAATTATTTCTTCGAATTAAAATAAATCAATTAATTTTACGAAAACTTTCGAAGTATTTTTTCGAATTCAAATAAAAAAATCAATTTTGTGAAAATTTTCTATGTATTTTTTCGAATTTAAATTAAAAAATCAATTTTGCGAAAGTTTTCTAAGTACTTTGTCGAATTAAAACAAACAACTCAATTCTACGAAAGTTTTCTAAGTATTTTATCGAATTAAAAGAAGTAAATAAATTTTACAAAAAACTTTCTATGTATTTCTCTTAATTAGAATTAATCAATTTTTCTAAATATTTTCTAACTATTTTTCCAAATTAAAATAAATAAATCAATTTTTTGACATTTTTTAAAGTATCTTTTTCGAATGAAAATATATAAATTAATTAATTTCAGGACAGTTTTCTAAGTATTTGTTCGAATTAAAATAAATAAATCTTTAATAGCCCCGCTCAAAAAATTTTAAACAACTTCAACTTACAAAACATGTAAGCTCTTCTAAGAAGTCCGTAGCTAGAAGGGGTAGAGGGATTAGTGAGGGCGAAAAAGCATCGTGACGCTCAGATTTAACAAGAGTAAGCTATTTTACAATTTATTTCTAATTGAGGTAAGAAGATCATTTACCTCTTTAATAAAATACTAAGAATTTAAGCTAGTTGATTACAACGATTTTAAAATACTAAAATAAAAAAAATAAATAAAACTAAGAAAAACACTGCTTATGACCTACACTAACGTCTGCTTGGCAAGAAAATTTTTCTCAAATCAATTTACACACATATAGTAAAAGGAAGACTACGCGACAGCCAGCAAAATATATATCCTCAACAAATCCACGAAAATGTTCTGTTGCTCATACCGAGTTCTCACACATGAGTACTGGAGATAATATTTTATTTAGGAACTGACGCCTACCTTTTATCCAAAAGACCACGGCTTTCCCTTATTTACTCTCAATTACTGCGTAATTATACTCTCCAAACAAAATTGGTTACTCGGGTAACGGCCAACACTAGACTGCCTGGCTTCCTGCTGCTCTCGGCCTCCTCTTCCATCGGTCCTGCGGACATATCATGTGTGAGTAGTGGCTTTCGCGATTAGAGGTGCAACGGCACTGGGTGTAGTGTGCAGTGGCGAGGTTGAGTGCGGTGATTTCTGTGTTTGGAGCGGGTATTTATTTTGCAGGAACTCCTTTGGAATTACGTGATAGATAGGAGTCAAGAGAAGCGTCAGGTTTCCTCTACCTACTCTCCAGTTATCTAAACAAAATTAATATACATTTCAAGTTAACTACAGTGAAATTACAGTAATAATACATCTTTGTGTGAAGAAAACTCCAAACCTATGCATGATCTATCCAACATTCATTTCCACTCAAAGTTCTCTCTCTCATTCTCGTATCTTAATAATATATTATGAGTTAGTGCTGGCCGAAAGTATTTAGACTTTATTTTATTTATAATGTTCTAACTAGGTCTGGGGGGAAGGATCAGAACGAGTAACAGGCCCCTATGTTACAAAGTATTTTTTCGAATTAAGATAAACAAACCAATTTGACCAAAGTTTTCTAAGTAATTTTCCGAATTAAAATAAACGAATCAATTTTACGAAAATTTTAAAAGTATTTTTTCCTACTTAAATTAAATCTATCAATTTTATGAAAGCTGTCTAAGTATTTTTTCGAATTAAAATAAATAAATAAATTTTACGTAATTTTTCTTAGTATTTTTTCAAATTAAAATAAATAAATCAATTACACAAAAATTATCTAAGTATTTTTTCGAAGTAAAATAAATAAATGAATTTTGCGAAAGTTTTCCAAGATTTTTTTCGAATTAAAAGAAACAGATCAATTCCACGTATTTTTTCAAAGTAATTTGTCGAATTAAAACAAATCAATCAATTTTACAAAAAAATTTCTATGTATTTTCCCGAATTAAAATAAATCAATTTCACGAAAATTTTTCTTAGTATTTTTTCGAATTAAAATAAATAAATCAGTTCCACGAAAATCATCTAAGTATTTTTTCGAATTAAAATAAGTCAATCAATTCCACGAAAATTTTTCAAGTGTTTTTTCGAATTAAAATAAATAAATCAATTCCACGAAAATTTACTAAATATTTTTTCGAATTAAAATAAATCAATTTTAGGAAATTTTTCTTAGTATTTTTTCAAATTAAAATAAATAAATCAATTCCACAAAAATTATCTAAGTATTTTTTCGAAGTAAAATAAACAGATCAATTTTACGAAAGTTTTCAAAGTATTTTTTCGAATTAAAATAAATAAATAAAGTTTTCTAAGTATTTTTACGAATCAAAGCAAATACATCAATTTTACGAAAAAATTTCTATGTATTTTTCCGAATTAAAATAAATCAATTTTACAAAAATTCTTCTTAGTATTTTTTCTCGAAAATTTTGGTTTCAGAAGTTTTCTATCGAAATGTTTTTAATAACAAATGTGGATTCTTTTTATTGAAGCGTTGCAAGTAAATAAATTTTTACGAAAATTTCGTTGTCTGAAATTTCTATCGAAATTTGTTTAATAAAAAATGTGGATGTTTTAATTGAAGCCTAGGGCGTTAAAAGAAAAAAAAATTATTGAAAATTTTGGTGTCGAAGACTTTTTATCAAAATTTCGTTAATAACGAATGTGGATGTTTTTATTGAAGCTTAAAACATTGCAAGGAAAAAAAATTTCTCGAAAATTTTGGTGTCAGATATTTTTTATCGAAATTTTGTTTATAACAAATGTGGATTTGTTTATTGAAGTCTAAAACGTTGGTAGGAAAAAAAATTCTGGAAAATTTTGGTGTCAAATATTTTTTATCGAAATTTTTTTAATAACAAAGGTGGATGTTTTTATTGAAGTCTAAAGCGTTATAGGAAAAAGAAGATTCTCAAAAATTTTGGTGTCATAAGTTTTCTATCGAAATTTTTTTGTAAACAAATGTGGTAGTTTTGCACTGAAGCCGAAAGTGTTGCAAGGAAAAAGAACTTTGTTGTAAATTTTGGTGTCAAATATTTTTTATCGAAATTTTGTTAATAACAAATGTTGATTTATTTTTTGAAGCCTAAAGCAAGGGGAAAAAATTACTCAAAAATTTTAGTGTCAAAAATTTTTTATCGAAATTTTGTTAAAAACAAATATGGATTTATTTACTGAAGCCTAAAGCGTTGGAAGGGAAAACGTTATCACGAAAATTTTCGTGTCAGAAGCTTTCTATCAAAAGTTCTTTTGATCACAAATGTGGATGTTTTTATTAAAGCCTAAAGCGTTGCAAGGAAAAAAATTTCTTGAAAATTTTGGTGTCAGATGTTTTCTATCGATATTTGGTTAATAACAAATGCGGATGTTTTTATAGAAGCCTACAGCGTTGCAAGGAAAAAAAATTTCTCGACAATTTGGGTGTCAGAAGTTTACTATCGAGATTTTTTTAATAACAAATGTGGATTCTTTTTATTGAAGCCTAAGGCGTTGCAAGGTAAAAAAAATTCTCGAAAATTTTGGTTCCAGAAGTTTTCCATCGAAATTTTGTTCATAAAAAATGTGGATGTTTATATTGAAACCGAAAGCACTGGTAGGAAAAACATTTTTTTCGAAAATTTTGGTGTCAGAAGTTTTCTATCGATATTTGGTTAATAACAAATGTGTATATTTTTATAGAAGCCTAAGGCGTTGCAAGGAAAAAAAATTCCTCGAAAATTTTGGTGTACAATATTTTTTATCGAAATTTTGTCAATAATATAAACGTGGATGTTTTTATTTAAGCCTAAAGCGTTGCCAGGAAAAAACAATTTATTGAAAAATATTGTGTCGAAGAGTTTTCATCAAAATTTTGTTAATAGCAAATGTGGATGTTTTTATTGAAGCCGAAAGCGCTGCAAGGAAAAATATTTTTCTCGAAAATTTTGGTGTCAGAAGTTTTCTGTCGATATTTGCTTAATAACGAATGTAGATTTATTTATTGAAGCCTAAAGCGTTGGAAGGAGAAACATGATCTCAAAAATTTTGGTGTCAGAAGTTTTCAATCGAAATTTTTTTATCAACAAATGTGGATGTATTTATAGAAGCTGAAAGCGTTGCAAGGAAAAGAAATTTCTGGAAAATTTTGGTTTCAGAAGTTTGTTATCGAAATTTTTTAATAACAAATGTGGATGTTTTTATTGAAGCCAAAAGCGTAGCAAGGAAAAAAAATTCTCGAAAATTTTAGTGTCAAATATTTTATATCGAAATTCTGTTAATAACAAATGTGGTAGTTTTCATTGAAACCGAAAGCGTTGCAGGGAAAAAAATTTTCTCGAAAATCAGTCAGTAAAATATTTTTAGAGCTTTTTAAATGATAAATGTGTATGTTCTTATTGAAGCCGAAAGCGTTGCAAGAAAAAAGAATTTTCTCAGAAATGTTGGTGTCAAAAGTTGTCTATCGATATTTTGTTAGTAACAAATGTGGATTTATTTATTGAAGCCTAAAGCGTTGCAAAGAATAAAATTTTCTGGAAAATTTTGGTGTCAGAAGTTTTTTATCGAAATTTTGTCAATAACAAATGTGTATTTATTTATTGAAGCCTAAAGCGTTGCAAGGAAAAAAATTTTATGCAAATTTTGGTGCCAGCTGTTTGTATCGAAATTTGTTTAATAACAAATGTGGATGTTTTAATTGAAGCCTAAAGCGTTGCAAGGAAAAAAAATTCTCGAAAATTTTGTTGTCAGTAGTTTTCTATCGAAATTTTTTTAATAACAAATGTGGATGTTTTTATTGAAGGCGAAAGCGTTTCAAGGAAAAAACAGTTTATTGAAAATTATTGTGTCGAAGATTTTTTATCAAAATTTTGTTAATAGCAAACGTGGATGTTTTTATTGAAGCCAAAAGCGTTGCAAGGAAAAATAAATTCCTGTAAAATTTTGGTGTCAGAAGTTTTTTATCGCAATTTTTTTAATTACAAATGTGTTAATTTTCATTGAAGCCGAAAGCGTTGCAAAAAAAAAGAAATTTCTGGAAAATTTTGGGGTCAAAAGTTTCTATCGAAATTTGTTTAAAAAACAAATGTGGATGAAAAGTAGATCCTTTGTTGTTCAGCGCTCTGTTGCTTAGTGCCCGTATATATGGATTTCAAAGTTGTTTATTTAATTTAAAAATGCACTACTGCATTCCTCTTGAAAATTTCTATATGTGCATTTTTCTGCTTTTACGTAAACCCATTTTTCAGAACAGTTAAGGCATTTGTGTTTCAGTGCTCTGTTGCTCAGTGCCCGTAGATATGGATTTCAAAGTTGTGTAATCAATAAAAAAAAAACAAACGAAGAGTCACATCAAAAAAGTAAAATTACCTCTGGATTTATCTCGGAAATAGCTCGGTGCGCATTTTCCTTTTTTTCGTTTAAACAATATGTTAAAAAATTACGCCATTGGTTATTTTTCAGCAATTGTTATGAAAAAAGTGTTCATCGGATCGAATAACCAAGTACATTATTGCATTCTTCTCAAAAATATCTAGATGTGCATTTTTTTGTTTTTACGGGAACCCATTTTTGAAACAATTAGGGCATTTGTTGTTCAGCGCTCTGTTGCCCACTGCAGATATATAACAAATAGCGTAATTTTTAAAAAATTGTTTAAACAAAAAAAATGAAAAATGCACACCGAGGTATTTCCAAGATGAATCCAGAGGTGTTTTTATTTTTTTGATGTGATTCTTATTTTTTTAAATTAATAACACAACTTTGAAATCCATATCTACGGGCACTGAGCAACAGAGCGTTGAAATACAAAGGCCCTAATTGTTTAAAAAATGGGTTTACGAAAAAACAGAGAAATGCACATCTAGATATTGTCGAGCGGAATGCAAAATGCATTTGGTTTTTCGATCCGATTCACACTTTTTTAAAATAAGAATTGCTGAATAATAACAAATGGCGTAATTGTTTAACAAATTGTTTAAACATAAAACGAAAAATGCACTCTGAGATATTTCCGAGATAATTCCAGAGGTTTTTTTTTTACTTTTTTTATGTGACTCTTAGTTTTTTTTAAATTAATCTCACAACTTTGAAATCTATATCTGTGGTAAACTTGAACGTCGTTAATTTTCAACCCAAAAACAACGAATTTAAACAAAAGTATAATTTGCAATAAAGAGAAGAATTTTTAACCTAGAAAATTAATTTTCTACTAAAAAAGCAAAATGAAAACAAAAATCTTAAAATTGTCAACCAAATATATGAATTTGTTGCTTGAAAAGATAAATTTTGAAGTATATATAAAATAGTTAAATTTTCAAATCAAAATCAACAAATTTCCAAAAAAGAGTTGAATTTTAAATGAAAAAGCTGATTTTTTAACCGAGAAGATAAATTTTCTACCAACAAAGGATGAATTCAAAAAATATATAGGAATCTTTGAATACAAGAAAACCACTAATTTTAAAAGAATTAGTTTATTTTTTACCGTTTTCTATTTTTTACCGTTATTTACTAAAAGAATGTTTAAAATTTTGATTAAAAGGCTCTTAAATTAATCTTTCAGTACCAAAAAAGCAGTACTTTTTTCAAAGTTTGTAATTGTGCATAATTATAAAAATTCCCTTAGGATCTTCCAGATTTTTTTATGTCAACTTTTTAATCAAAGCATCCTAAATTCACCTAGCCAGTTTACGAACTAGAATATACTATATAGACAATATACGCGACATTACCCTCTCAGATTTTCGATACCGACATTGTGGAACGGGAAAAATGCCGCCCTGTTTGACCGCTTAAGGAGATCCGTCTATGATCTAATTTAGTTCGCAAAAGCTTAGGTCAGAGGGGGCGCCCCGGAAAATCGATCGAAATTGAATACATGGGATCGGTAATATCCCACCTCATCTCTGCGGCAACTTGCGGATCTGCAATCGTGTGAAAGGACCCTGAGTTCACCCGTCATGTGGAACTTTTAAGTGACAATAACAATAGCACAGCAAAAAATATAGATCAAATATAGGTACAAAATATAGATCCTGCAAGAGAAACATCGAATTTTTGATATTATAATAAATAGACAATCTCAATTTTTAAAGCATAGATTATGGAGTCCAGCGCTGTTTTTCAACAGGAGCAAACATTTTTAAGGTTAGGAAGGTTTGATATTACAGCATTATGATGGATAAAATCTTGACTTACAGTAATTCTGCACCTGTTTAAAAAAATTCTTAGTTTTACTTCCTCTCAGCCCTTTTTAACGGCTGCAAATTAGGTTTTTTTTCAACCACAAGCTAAATTCACTTCATTGGAGTGCTGAGGGGAAAAACGATGTATCAAATGCATAGGAAAAATTCTTATATCTGTAATATGTTCGTAATAAATCATAATAATTATCATTTTACTATTTCATTAAATAGTTCTTAAAAAGTAAGAATTATTTTTTAAAGGTACTTATGTAGAAAAAATTAGTTTTTACGAAGATATTAGCAAAATAGTGGAAAAATGGACCGAATCCAATGCATTTGGTTCATTATTTTCCCCTCAGCACTCAACGAAGTGAAGTTAGTTAATGGTTGAAGTGAAAATACCGAATAAGACAAGGAGAATCATGAGCATGCAAACTGCCGTAATAAATTGAGGAAGTATTTTGAATTCTCATGTCGTTGCTCATCGTTCATCTTAGTTTTGTTCCCTCTATTTAAATTTGTTTTTCACTGCGACGATCTTTTTGAAGTTGTTAACTTATCCCACATACATTGTTTAAGTAATTTATAAACAGCACCTCTCCGATAGAATGTGCATGTTTCGTTCATCCAGAAAGCTTTTTTTGGTCGAGTAACGTGTTTTCGGTGCTGGTAATAATGTTGCCTTTTACGCTAGGAGTGGGTTCTGGCCTAGTGCAAGTACATCACAGATACGTATTATCCAATTATATATCTTTTATAATTTATAGGCTGCTGGGTTATCGATTTTTATCTAAACGACATTCAATATCATGTGAAATACTTTGTACTGTATGACAGAGTTTTAGATACACATCTCGTAGATCAAAAATCAGAATATGCTTCTTGGCCAGACGGTAAAAAACTAGCAGGAAATCTTTCTAGCTGATTGCATATAGTGGTAATTCTTTAATTCCGGAGTATAATTCTAAAAACATTTGAGATTTTCTTTTATTAAAAAAGAAGAATTGTTCAAAATGATTCATAATATCAAGTGAAATATTTTCATGGTTAATTGTATTTAATTTTTGAATAAAACTGATGGCGAACTTAAAAAAAATACATTTAGGTTAAATTTTTTTGTGTAGCAATAGTTACTTACAGTTTTACGATTTTGCTTTCTCTTTAGGTAGACATTTTATTTTTGATTTAATCCCAAGGTTCTAGGGCTCATTTTATTTCACTCTAAAAATTTTATTAATTTTTTTATCAAAACGTCTTGAAGTAAAATATTATTTATAAATATAACAATGGTTCAATTCTTAATCATTGAAAACAAAATAAAAAAATACTAAAGAGATAATGAGGGATTACTTCAAGGAATAAAATTGGCCTTGCAACATTAGGATTAAATAAGATTGGCAACTTTTTTACCTAAAGAGAGAGCAAGAAAATAATACTTAAAATAAATCTTGCTAGTTGGTTTCCCAACACATGATTTTTGAAAGGGGTAAATGGTTTGATTAATATTATTTCTGTGACCATTTACTGGGAAGAACACCCCCCTCCCCCGGGACGTTGCAAAGGGGTAGGGGTTTGACAAACATTTCTGTGACCAGATACAGGGGTGCATTCCCGCCCCCACAAAACGTTCGAAAAGGGGTAAGGTTTCGCCTGAATTCGAAGTTCTTGTTCGTTGGCAAGAGTTAAGGGTAGGGGTAGGGGTTTGACAAACATTATTTCTGTGACCAGGCACAGGGGTGCTTTCCCGCCACCACGAGACGCTGGAAAGGGGTTTGACTAACATTATTTCGGTGACCAGTTATGGGGGTGCCTTACCGCCGCCACGAGACGCTAGAAAGGGGTAAAGGTATGACCAGCATTATTTCGGTGCCTAGTCACAGGGGTGCTTTTCCACCCCCAACGAGACGTTGCAATGATAGGGGTTCGATCAACATTATTTCTGTGAACAGTCGCAGGGGTGCCTTCCCGCCCCCACGAAATGTCGGAAAAGGTTAAAGGTTCCATCAACATTATTTCGGTGATTAGTCACAGGCGTGCTTTCCCGCCCCCTCATGATGCTGTAAAGGGGTAGGGGTTTAACCATAATTGTTTCTGTGAACAGTCACAGGGGTGCCTTTCCGCTCCCCATGTGATGTTGGAAACAGATAGGGTGGTCGCAGGGCACGATGAATTCACAATGGCAGGCCAACCAAACCTTCGTGTGTGCTACGGAAACGAAGCGATCAAAGGATGGCAGCTTTATTCTTCTATCTCGCAGGTTCCTTGGCATATTTTTGGCAAGCGGCTGCCTGCGAGAGCACTGATCACAAGGCCAATTACTCTAACCGAATATTAGGGGTAGAGTAGGGTGGTCCTTATTTTTCGATTTTGCATTCTTCTTGGCCTTATTCCCCTATTTCGTTTGAATACTCAAAAAATGATCCCCACAAAATTTCAGCGAAATCGGTTTATATAAAGATGTGGCCCAAAGTAATGAAAGTTTCTTATGCAATTAGGGCTGTTAGAACAGGGCTTACAGAGATTGGGTTTCGCGATTGTAGCATGTGCGCTTATTTATTTTTTTCGAAAAAAGCGGGTAACTGATAAATAATGATACCGCCAGGATCTCGCTCATAATACTCGATAATAATTTTTCAAGTAATACAAAAGTTATTTATTGAAATATTTACATATCTTGTTATGCTGTAACGTGCAAAACACATATGGACATGGCACATGACGTAGAATCATATAAATAAGGTAAGTATTGTACGACCTATTCTGGCTTTATAGAACAATATTAATCGTATTCACAGAATTGAAAACGCCATCTAAATGGGACACTCAGAAACCTTACAAATTTTTGCTATTGCTAGAGAGAAAATAATTATTTGAATATCCTTTGGCATACATTTTTTCTCATTGAAAGTAGCAATACACTAGGACCTCTTAACTCCGTATATCTCGGGGCCTGCACGAAGGAAAAGACTGCGGAGGCGCCGATATCCCAAGTGTGAAACGTAAATTTCTAATTGAAAATAACAATATCTGCAAATCTTCATTTAAAAACCATCCTCCTTTAGATATCGAGATCTAGAATAAACGCAGAAGATGTCAAATTTATGAACATTTTTTTGCAGGGAATAATTTGTACATTAAATCTCTCGGAGTGCACTATGGCGATATCTAAGAATAATGAATTTTTGCGAATATGGGCGTAGACAATATTTTGTAAAAAATAAACGCCGGTAATGTAGTAATTTGCTTTTTTGTTAAAAATTTTTCCTGCAAAAAAATGGTTACTAAAATAGACGTCTGCTGTGCAGAATAATTTCTATTCTAATTATTTTGTACATTAAATCGTTCCGAGTGCACTATCTCGATTTCTAAGATTAATGAATCTTTGTGAATATGGTCGTAGACAATAGTTTGTGTAAAAATTAAGCACTGATAACGTAGTTATTTGCTTATTTGTTGCAAATTTTTCCTGCAAATATTGATACTAAATTCGACTTCTGCTGTGTAGAATAATTTCTATTCTATATCGCGATATCTAAAGGAAGATGATCTTTAAATGTCTGCATAGATCTGCAAATATTGTTATTTTTCATGAGAAATTTACATTTCTCCTGCAAGATATTCAAATAATAATTTTCTCTCTAGTAATAGCACATTTTTGTGAGGTTTCTGAGTGTAACTTTCAGAGAGCGTTTTAGATTGCGGAAATTTCATTGATATTTGTATTCTATAAAGCCAGAATAGGTCGTACAATACATACCTTATTCATATGATGAGACCGAACGCGCGCTGTCGCGCACGCGTTTACTTTTTTTTTAAAGTATTATATTTTATCATGTTTTATGTATTTATTTACTATCAGATATACTTAGTTTACGTTTATCCTATATTTTTGTCCGAGAATATATGAATTTGTTTTTGTTGATTTTGCAATATCCAATTTATAATGAAACTTAATTTGTTTTAATAATTTAAAAATATAAAATTATTTGAATATTTCTGTATACACATCATTCTTTATAATACTATTTAGCCGGTGCTCTCCTAGGAAAATTTTCAGTGAATTCCAAGATCAAACTCGGAAAAATGTCACATACAATTTTCCATGATTAAATACATCTTTACGAAGATCTAACCCGATAGTATCGAAAGTCTGTCCTTCACAATACAATGTAATAAGATGTATAAAGACAATGTCCTCTGCCTTATCACCAGTTAAATTGCGACATCGTAGAAGATTATTTGCAAGTTCGATTATTTTCAAACGTATACCATTACATAGACCTTCGTTAATAAAAATATTACGAATTAGCAAAACAATACAATTGTTTCCTAATCGTAATTCATGAGGAGGAAGGGTCGGCGGATTCAATGTGTTCAAGTATTCTGGGAGTATTGCATCATTTATATCTACATTATCACAATTTTCAACACCATCTACACTTCTATAAATTCGTTCTGTGGTTTTGTCCAATAGATCCACGATTCTGTAATTTATTTTTTCAACATCAACATTTCGTGCTGATAATATAGCTGTCTTTGCTAGATCCCCAAATCTTCGATCCTTAATAAGTTTACTTAACATTGTCTGTGCTATATCATCGGTTCTAGTTATAGCTACACATTTTTCTCAGGCTCTTAAGAAATTCTCATTGTCATATAAAGTACCATCTCCACGGACAATAAATACTTTTCGAATTCTGCTTCTTGTGATGAAGTACTCATATTTTCTGTAAGTGAAAATACAGAGACATGTTTTCAAAGTGAACTGAATTTAATGGATAAATTTACTAATTCACTGAATTCTCACAGGCAGTAATTGCCTAGAATCTCCGCCAAGAATTATAATTTTTCCACCAAGTGGTGAATCAACATTCATGAAGTCACGTAATGTTTAAGCAACTAATTCCAAAGCATACCTTGGCGCCGTTGAAGCTTCGTCCCAAATAAAAATATCTATGTTACTTCTCGTAAATATTGTGCATCTTTGGATTGAGTTTTAATACGGGAGACGGAATTAGGAAATAAAGGAACTGGCATACCGAAAGTTTTATGCACAGACTTTCCTTGGGGAAGTAATATTGCTGCAATACCTGTAAATTCTATCATACATATCATTTTTCCTTTGGCTTTTAACAAATAATACGTAGTTGCATAAATGTATGTCTTTGCTGAGACACCAGGTCCATCAATATAAAAAGATGATGTAAAAGGCCTTTTTCATTCGACAAAGTAACATTAATGATTGTGTCTACAATATCTTTTTGTTTTCCATTTAATTTGTGGTATCGAGTCTAACCGAGTTGTTGATGTTGAGTAAGCGATACCTCGTCATCGTGAATCTCAATATCGTTCCGAAATTTAGTTATTTGTGGCATCGTTAAAAAGCTACTAATATCGGATCTTTCGTAAGAAAGGTATTTATCTGAATATATGATCTTATGTATGTTTCTTGCATATTATAGCTTCTCTGAACATCTTGTCATATAGCATATTTAAATTTATCCTATAGTTCCTCAGGATTGAAAAATTGACAGTATATTAAAATATGAACAAATAAACGTCTTAATTGTTGGGACATCATCTAAACTTCTCCTTCTGCTATAGCACAATCCCACTCTGCATCATCTTCGATGATACCTAATGCTAAACATGTTCTTTGAAAAATATCATAAGTTTGTTTATTAACAGTTCTGAGATCTTGGAAACGTATAGCCCCTTTGATTGTTAAATTGATCATTTTGATCCACTATGTATTTTAAATACGGAGTGAGATGGAATTTCAGAATACGTATATCATTTGTCATCAGTATCACATCCATTTAAATGAATGAAAATAATTGATTAGCATAGTTTCTTTTTCCAATGCGTTTCTTATAGCATCTGCACTTTGAGCATCGTCAATAGTAACACTTTATGCTAGAAACTACTTCCACATTAATATGCGAGTTAAAGAACTTTAATAATCTAATATTGTAAGGTACTACAAATTGATTGTCAGTCGTGCCTCCGTTTTGGCGATTATATGTAAGTACCGGTATCTTTTCTACGATAAGTAGGATATCCGTTTTCATCTATTCTTGTCTCGTCTTGAAACTTTTTTGGAAAATGCTTACTACATTTACCTTTATCATCTTCACACCAATCTCCGCAGGGACCGTGAATCATGTTTTTCATAACAATATTATGAAGTTCATGATCTGTATCTGTATTTGGAATTTCTGCTGAAATATATTCATCTACAATATGTAACAGAATTGTCACCATAAATATGGACTTGGGGCGGCCCTGCATAAAAGGCTTGCCTGGCCGCATCCGAGTCAAGGCGAAACCCCCCGAGGGGCCCCGAATCGCGGAACGTTATGCATGCCGCTGAAAAAGCCGGCCGGCATTCAGTCGGTTTTCGTCTGTTGCTACGTCTAAGTGTTCGGGTGTTTACCAGTGACTGACTACCGTCAGTACTTGATGCGAGAAGGTTTTTCGTGCCTTCCGGCGTAGTTCCTTCAGCCAGCGAGAGTGCCATCCTCGAGGAAGTCCTCCAGTGGCCTACCGACGTCGCCTACCCTACCAACACGCTTCCAAGGGTCATTCGCCCGTTAACGATAGCCTGGTGGTTATCATCACGAACAATAAATGAATTATTGTGTTCTCACCTTTCTCGGCATTTCCACCTCCTATTCCCCCCCTCTCGATATTACCCCCCTCTCGATATTACCCGCGTAATACCTGGCGCCCAACCCAAAAATCCCATACTTTTCCTAAAAAATTCTAACTTGCCGAGAAAATGGACACAAACAAAAACTACTATTGACTCAACTCTGAGACTCTTGAACTTTTCTCTTAATTCTTACTGCATGCGATGCGATCCTTATTGCCAGTTGCCTAAATTCATATTACACTTCCTATCATAGAATATTCATGCGATTTTTATTTTCGAAATTATGAATTTTCCAAATTAATTCTGCACAAGTTTAAGGATGTTTAATTCGGCACCAAATATATGTCCATGTACTATGTACCTAGATTGAAGGCTCGACGTACAGAAAATTAACCAAGCCCCGAAATGAATTAGCAAAATAAATTTAAAATTTGGTTGTCGAGATGTAAACTTAAAATAAGAATACAATTGTAATGGGGCTTTAAGACAAAGAATTCTAAAGATTGAAAATAATATCATGGAAATTTGAACCAGTATTCGGAATCAATAATGGGAAAAATTAGATACAATTTCAATAAGTGAGGGAAACCTGAAAGAAAATTAATAAAGCACACTTCTTTTTCTTTGAAAAGTTGCATTCGCCGAACTTGGCGAAAAATCCAGGCACGCAATCAAGTACATGAGCGCAACCCGTACTCTTACGATCCGCAGCAAGGTCACGCGACTTATCTAGGAAACAAAGGGTCGGCCAGCAAATGTAAACATATTTTCGAATTTTCGAAACGTTATATAACCAATTCATATCGTAATTGATATTTTCCGAGATAACTTGGAATTTTAAATTGAGAAACCAAAATCATACTTTTATACAGAGTATCTCATTAATACAAATTAAAACTAAATGAAACTCAGGTCGCGTACAGTCAAAAATAAAATGACTAACCCAACTAGGAAGTAAAATGACCAAACGAACTTTGATTCGGAAGGTGCCGCTGCCCTTTCAACCCAAAACAATAATTTAAATATTGTCGCTACGAAAACAACGATTAGAAATATAGTTTAGACCCCCCCCCCCCCGAAATACGGGAGCAATGTCAAAAAGGATCAATAGATCGATAGGTCGCGGTAGAGGTCTCGCCAGGAAAAATATAGAAACCCCAATGAAAATGCTACTAGACAAAGACAGAATAACTCCACCAACAACTATAGACCTAACACAAAATCGAGACAGAGCGTTTAACCCCATCGACGATACACTCTTTTGGTATCACGAAGATCTACCAAACCTAGACGAACCATACTCCAGAAACAAAATAGGACCAGGAGATAGCTATTTGAATTTACAGAGGAAATAAGAGAACCAAATACTAAAAATAATAGAACCGAATAATCTCGTACCAGGCAATCCGTCCAATTCGATTTACATGAACTCACAAGAACCCCGTCAACCCTTATACAATAATATTGAAAACCGTAGTAGATTGAGAAATAATAATTTAAAATTACAAAACTTCGATGACGGTGAACCTTTGGAGTACAGAAATAAACCAAATGAAAACAGATCTTGTAGAATCCCGACAACAATTTACAGGTCAAACAGACGTTCTAGAATTCACATAAATAACGCAACCACAGACAATGAATCCGACAATCAATTAAATAATTAAACGATTCCAGCCACATATTTTCCTTTCGGCATGATACAAACACCGTTCCAAATTATGAGTAACTGGCCCATTCAATTTAGAAACAATAAAGATGACAAAAGAAGATACAAGAGCCGCGAATTGGAATTGCATAGATTTTAAGAAAACCTTAGAATAGAATATAAAATGTACATAAAAAGGAACGATTTTGGTACTTTTGAACAATCAGAAGATTTAGGCAAAGAATGGGAAAGTGAGCTAGCCAAGTCGAAAGTTCGAGGGCAAGTTTCACAAATAACAGAACCAAAAATTGAGGATGAAAACGAACAAAAGCGTAACAATAGTAACGGGGATAAGAGTAATTTGGATAATAATAAAGATTCAAGGCAAAATAAAAATAGTGAAAAAGATAACCAAAATAATCAGAGTAAAAAACCATATAGAAAGCGATTTCCATTTTCATCATTCGGATTTCCATTTCTTCCTTTTCCAAACCAATACCAACAAAATTATAGACCTAATTTCAAACCTAGATTCCTACCTGGTTCCCAATCAAATTTTCAACATAGATTTCAACCAAACACCCAACCCAGATTCATAAACAATAGACCAAGATACCCATTCAATCCTTACAAGCAAATATTACCAGCGTTTAACCAAATGCCAATAGGCTCAACTGAAGGTCAAAACAGTCCAATGATCGAATTACCAACAGAAAAAGCGGAAAATAGTTGAAATAATAATAATGAAAATAAGCAAAGTTCTCAAAAACCAAATTACGGCAATAAGAACCAAAAATGGGACAATAATACTAATACGGACTACCAAAATAAAATAAGTTCCAATTCGGATAAAAATCAGAATATAAATTCACGCAAAGATGATAAAACAAATAATAGTCATTGTTATCATTGTGGATTAGCGGGTCATTTTAAAAGAGAATTTCCATATTACACATACAACCAGGGAAACTGGAAGGGCGGGTGCTAGGTACAAAAATAATACAACCTAGCACCGAAACGGCGGAAATCTTAAACCCGGATAAAGATGAAAAAACAGAAACACGTTTTCATCTAATGACAAAATTCGAGGGTGCTCTATTCCAAATTTTAGTTGCTACCGGCGCCACACATTCGTATGCTGGCAAAGAATTGCTGGAAAAAATTCAGAATTTCAGTTATTCAATTTTTAAACACGTCTCGCGAAAATTAATAGTTGCGAACGGTTGATATAATTGGTCAAGTGATAATCCTAATTAAAATGGGTAAACACACAAAACTCGCTATGTTCAGGTTAGTCCCAAAGCTAAACTCCGTAGGCATTTAAGGTACTGATATGAAGAAAACCCTACGGATAAACCTCGATTACGACTCAGAAACCTGGTGGGTACCAGGGAGTCCCCCCATCCGCTATTCTATAGAAGCTTATCCAAACGAGGTTAAAACCGAAAATAAATCTGACACTGTAGGAAAATAAAATAAGGAAATTAAAAGGACTGATATTAGGGATAAAATATTATCGGAAAATAAAGAAATTAAGAATAATAATAAAGCCCTCGAGAGCATCTCCACCTACGTCATTAGCGACAACTCCAGCACGATAGACTCACTTAATTTAGGTAAACCTAGAATTGGGAAAAAAGGTATAAACAATAATTCAGGAAAAATTTATTATAATAGCAAATACGAGAACGAATATAAAAGTAGCGATTGTAATATATGGAAAAATAACAAAGTTACAAATCGGAAAGAATCAAAAACTGAATCTCAAAAAGCCAATGAGATATTGGCAAGCGATAATAGAAATCAATGGGTTTCTTTTAAAAATAAGGCGATTAAGTTAAATAATATTACGGATAGCTTTTGAAAAATACACGAACAAGATAATGGTTCAGCAGAAATTTGTGAAGGTATTCTTAAGCTTAACGAAAGCCAACAATCACAATTAGAAAAACTCCTTGAAAATAAAATTAAAATTGACTCAGGAAAAGAACATAGGGGAACCCATTTAACGCAACACAAAATAGATGTACAGGGCCACGATCCCATTAAACAGCGATATTATCACGTGAGGCCAAAAATTAAGGAAGCAATTGACCAAACAGTGGACAAATTACTAGAACAAGATATAATAGAACCCTCTTGTTCTGATTGGTCAAATCCCATAGTGATGATAAAAAAACTTGGGAAATATTATAGATTCTGTTTAGATTTCAGAAAAGTTAATAATATTAGAAAAAAATACAAACCAAACGTTTTCTGCTATTTAGATGACATCGTTATAGTAACTAAAAATTTTGATAACCATTTAAAATACTGGAACATTGTACTAGATAAAATAAATGATGAAAATTTAACGATCAGTCCGAACGAATGTGAATTCGGCTGCTCAGAAATTAAATGTTAGGCTTTAAAGTTAACGATAAAGGATTGCAAATAGATGATGAAAAAATTTAAACAATATTAGAATACTTAAAAAAGATAAATAATGGGATTGGGGATTAGAACAGTATGAGGAATTCCGAAAAATTAAAGTCCTCTTGACTTCAGCACCTATAATAACCTGCCCAGATTTTACTTAACCCTTCTCACTAGAAGCCGATGCGAGTAATACGAGATTAGGAGCCGTACTTACTCAAACGTTTGATGGCCTAAATTACGTAATAGCATAAGGGAGTAGAAGCCTAAACGGGGCAGAATCTCGATACTCAGCATCCGAAAAAGAATACCTAGCGGTAGTTTGGGCCATCCGAAAATTTAGGCCATATCTAGAAGGTTATGGTTTCAAAGTAATCGCGGACCACTTAGCGTTAAAGTGGCTCCATAACCTAAAAAACACCACTGGCCGATTAGTTAGGTGGGCACTGGAACTTCTTGAATATGACTACGAAGTCATATACCCAAAAGGTAGTTCGAATCTCGTCCCTGATGCTCTTTTGAGATCAGGAGAACCATTAAAAAAGTATAGCGTTTGCGTTAGCTTGCAGCGTAGAAAAATCTGAAAGCGGAAATAGCTGACATAACAGACGACTGGTACTCAACAAACATAAGACAAGTTACAAAAAGACCGGAAGAACACGAAAAATGGCGAATCCGAGATTCGCAACTCTATTTTTACAGAAATTACCCATTAAAATCTACTCTTTTAACAGACTCTAACCCATGCAAACTCGTCGTATCCAAAAAATTACCAACACTGGTTTTGAAGTAAAATCACGATGACTTACGAGCAGGACATTTAGGTTCCGAAAAAATGCACGCGAGAATTTCCGAGTACTACTTCTGGCCAGGGATGTATTCGGAGATAATCAAATACGTTAAAAATAGTAAAACATGCGAAAGAACCAAACCAATTAACTAACCGAAAGTAGGGCTGATGGAAAAAATAATCGTTGAAGAACCATGGACCATGGTTGCTGCAGATATCATGGGACCACTACCGATTTCAAAAAAGAGAAAAACCTAATACCACAAACGTGTCATTTCATGTTGGGGAACACCGCGGATTCTCCACACCGACAATCGCACCGAATTTGTCAATAAATCATTAAGTGAATGAACCGAAAAATTCGGTACTAGGCATACTAAAACACCTAAATATTACCCCCTAGCCAAACCAACCGAGCGTTACAATAGTAAAATCAAACAAATGATCAAAACCTACCTAGATAGCGATCATTCCACCTGGGATGAACATATAGACGACTTACAGTTCGCGATAAACACTAGCAAAAATTCATCAACACAATGTATACCAGCATTTTTAAATTTGTGTCGCAAACTGGATTCACTCCAGTTCCTAAGAAAAAATTTAGAAAGCGATAACGACATAGAGTTTTAAAGCGTTGATAAATGGACTGATAGACTAAGAAAACTGCAAATAATAAAAGAAGAAGTTCAGAAAAATGTAGACCAAGCAAACAAAAGACAAGCTAATAGTTACAATTTAAGAAGAAGACCAGTAGAATTTAAAATAGGAGATAGGGTTTCAAAAAGGATAACCAAATTATCGAATAAAGCGGATAAAAAATCAGGTAAATTAGATGACCAGTACGAAGGTCCTTTCATAATCAAAAAGAAAATTTCCCCAACCATCTAGGAATTAAAAACCCCAAAAGGGAAAAGCATTGGGGAATGGAATATCAACGATTTCAAATCAGAAAAAACCGAAACAGAAATTGGTTAATGGAAACTAGAAATACTAGGTAACGTAGGTTAAGATACTTTCACTCAAAATGGCAAATGGCAGAGGATCAATAGCATTAAGAATAAAAACTGACTCATAACTCTAAACTCAAAATCGACCCATGATACTCTAACTCACTAGATACTAAGAACAAATCAGACAATACGGACTTCTACTTTTCAGAAAATAAATCCATAAGATAAATGCTTCTGGTGTCAGAACACTTTTCCGAGTAACAGTGTACTGGCCCATCAGAAGACTTGCGGAGCATTGGATTGGATAAAAAAGGGACTGGCTGGAATACCAGAACAAAATTTGGCCTACCACCCGCACCGGCACATTCGTAACATCTTCAAAACCACAACACCAAACGAAATAAACGGAAGAGAAAGGATTGACAAAAAATTGGAACTCGAGTACTGAACCACAACTGGAAGAGTACGAAAGTTTCTGGATGGACGACCGTTACAGCATCTTCTCGGGAAATGAAGGAGGTTATGCCAACCAACAGAAAGAATTCTTACTTATATCAAACCTTCATTTATTGTGTCCTCACC
>NC_046660.1:146689545-146704837 GCF_010883055.1 Belonocnema kinseyi
TATTACAGGCGTAATAAATATTAGGAGTAGTTATTTTACTAGTTTGTTTTAACGTTAATAACAAATGAACATGATGTAATCCATGTTTTTGATACTCAACAACATAAACGTATGCTTGTACTTCGCCGAAGAATTGTTGTTTTACTATAATGTTGATTAATTCATCTTTTTTTGCATTAAAAACTCGTAAAACAATGTCTGGTCAATATGATGCTGTCTGACCATGTAATAAATGATCTTTCACTTCAGCCCAGTTTGGATTACATGTCATAGTTATAAACAAATCTGCCGTACCGAATTTTCTTAGAATTGCCATTGCATCTTGATAGCGCTGTAGCATATTACAAGGAATGATGATGGGAGAATGATCATTTTTCCAACAGCAGTATGTAAATCATTTGATCTTTGTTCTAATTGATCAATTAATCCCTGATAGGTATCAGCGCAAAGTGTTTTTTGATTCAATCTGCAGGAATTCAGCCTATTCTTTTGGATTTTCACGTAATTATCGACCACTCACTGTTGAAATATTCATCCACCCATAAAAAGTACATTATTATCTCTAGTTGCCCTTCTATATTTAATATATGCAGATCGTGAGACTTGGCCGCGTCTATTAACACATGGTATGCTGTCATTCCAACCTTCTGTCCCATAAGGATAAAATAATGGATAAATTCAAAGTTCCGATCCATAGAGCTGACAAATTGAAAGACAAAATTATTAGAAAATTTTTTTTTTTAAATTGCAAAAATTTGTGACCAGAAAAACGTTTGAACTTGCTTCATATGTAATTTCTAACATTTTAAATTCGATATCGCGTTTCGTCTGAACGTAATTTGTGTTTCAAACAAATGTAAAATAAATTTTTGTAGCTTACGGTCACATGGTCCCATTATTCGCGATTTTTGAGTACTATTAAACTTAAGTCTTAAATGAGGTATGCTTACATACTTCTTCGTCCTTAAGATCAGTAGTGTTAGAGTTCAATCTAAGTTAACTATACGATCTTGAATTAACGCGTAAGTTGACACAATGAAAAATCCACACGTTAGATTGTTTATGTAAATTTTAATAAATGTAACAAATATAAGTAATACAGTAAAACATTACGACCACTTGGCCTAAACTTTCGACTCTTTAGCCCAAAAACTCGGTCCGCGATCCGACTCAACAGCCTCGCAATTCTACACTCACCTTAAACTATTTTATAACAACTCAACGCTACCTAGCAACCTTGTATAAAATAGAACTATGTATGTATTTTTCTAACAGTAGTCTCCATGTTCTCGTCTGAATGTTAAGCTTGTAATAAAATTTGTCATAATTACAATGGTTATAACAACATTAGAAAAGTTCTATGTGAATAAAATATAAATTGCTTTAGTATAAAATAATTACAACATCATTTGTTATCAAGATAAGTAGTATTAAGCACGATAAATTATGTAAGCACATCTCATATCACTTTTAATAAAAGAGAATAGATTAAGAAAATACGATGTAAACTAATTATGACACGTGTGGTAAAATGAAAAAAAAATATCGACTAAGATGCACATGGATCAAGCTTCATGTATGGAGGATCCGAAACTGCGCGCGGCGGTAACGTGGCCAACATTCGGCGTGCCACCCTATTGGCTGCACGACAACTAGTCCGTAGACAATTGATCCGCGCGACAATTGAACCGTGGACAATTGATCCGCGACAATTCATCCGCGATAATTCACAAAAACAAATTTTATTATTATAAAAATTTTAAGCTACAATTTTGTGATATTTAAATATTTATTTCTATAATAACAGTAAATATATTTGGTAAGTTCCAAAAAAGTTTACTAAAACAACTCATACAAATTAATAAAATGCATTCGCCACAATTAAAAGTTAATAATACAATACCGCATTCAATTTAGAAGAGAGCTAATAAAATATTTTGTGTAATTATAATATAAATAACAAGACAATAATTAATACAGCCATATTATATTCCAATCACGACTTTTCACACAACTGCAACGTCGTATTTCTCCAGAACAAACAATTATGTAACCTTAACAATAGCAGCAACAGATTTCAAGTATTTTAATTTTTCCGTTTCATCATAATGCTCAACGACATATTTCAAACGTTCATCTTTAGTAGCATATATTTTCCGTTTAACAGGAGCAACATTAACACCAGTATCAATTTGTGTCACAGATACCTCTGTCAAGACTTGAATATCTTTAAGTACATTAACAAAAGCACTGAATACAGCATGAAAAATTCCAACTTGTTTCATTAGTGAACAATGCCACCCCTCTACTCCATTATTACTGCGCATTTCACCATCAATAATCGCTTGATAACAATTCCACAAAGTTAAATCAAACATCGGTTTCGCTCGCCCACGCCCAGAGCGTTTACGTTCGCCAATCCATGATCGCTCAAAACACGTTAGCAAATCATTTAATTCCTCACTGTGCTCATCAAAAAACGGTGATGCTACTAGCTCCTCACACGCTTCAATTACATGGTCAATCGGCACACATGCAAGTGCCATGAGCATTTTCATATTAATAAAATTATTCATGTCAGAATTGTAATTGCACTGTAATCCTCAATTTTGTATATGACGAAAAATATATTGCGTAAAGTGGAAGAGACATCCAGATATAACACAATGGGAAATTATTTTTGAAAATGCTCCAATGAATGCACGTTCAAAGTCTACAACTACCCTTTTCGGATTCAAATGTGGCTGAAAACGTTTGATGACTGTCAACATGGAAGAGTACAATTTCTTTGACATATTCGAAGCTAAGACATACACTAATGGTAATAATTTATCATGATATAAGCCGTGGATGGAGTATAACTGTGTAAATATCGTCGGCACTGAATCAAATGTTCCATCACAATACCACAATTGACACTGCGCCAAAATTTCTAAATTCTTCTGTGTAGCATAAATAACGAAACGTCCTGGACCTTTACCACTATCGTGAAGTAGGAACAACTCATTACTGCTAGTCATCTGATAAAGCGGTGGTATAACTAACTCATCTAACGAAGGTGGATTTACAGAAGCAGTACTGCGATCATGCTGCCTCAATCTTCGAAAAAGTACGAGTCAAAGATCTCACTTTGGGTAACTGTGCGCGAACAGGTGATGCAAACGATGCTAATACACGTGAAACTACAGCGGCACTGCTGTTATTACTCTTGGCAGCTTTTTTCTTGATAGCTTCTTTAGCTTTTTTGCAGCAACAAACACCACATTACCAGCATGATTGTGCTGACCAGTAACATCAATAATTTTCCCTAAATATAATAAAAAACATTAAAATTAGCACAAAAAACAATCAAAGTCAAAAAAAAGTACAATCAAAATACTCATTACCAGTACGTTTATCGGTTGTTGTGTGAATTATTACGGAACATGATCGTTTCTTATATTCAACGCAACGCCATGTTACATTTGTGTTGTTGACACTTTTCTTTGCATACAAATGGCCTTCGTGTAACAACATTAAACCACGCCGTTGTGATTTTAGAAACTTCAGTGACATTTTAAGAACGTTAATAACACAGAAATTGAAAAAAACCAACAAACAATAACAATAAACCGACGTACTTCATTTAACTCAGATATCAAGATATGGAATGCTACAACATTCAAACGGTTCTATTACTGAATCCACGATGTTTAGTATTTAAAAGGTAACTGTAAGCAACGCCCTCTATCAATTATAAATATAGACTACGTAAGTCAAATAAAGAAGTTACCAATTATCGATAAGTTTTTTTTCAGTAAATTGGAATAATAAAATTTTGCATTTACAATTAACATAACAGAATTTTTCCCTTAAAACACAATTGTCCGCGGGCCAACTAGCGTGTCATCCTATTAGATCTGAGGTAGCAATTAAAAACAGCGCATTAAAAAGATTGATCAATAGTTAGCTCGATACCATATACAAGGTCTAAATTCAAACGGACCTCCTTTTCTAACATTTAGAGATAGAAAGAGAGGTCCGTTCGGTTTTCGACTTCGAAACAGGAGCGGAGCCACACTGCAGTAACTATATGTCGTTGGAATAGCACGTCACTTAGCAACCCTGAATATACATGTAGCTGTCTGCATTCAAACTAAAATGAGAAGCCAATCCGCAATCAGGAAAAGACGTAACAAATTTCGATATATTTCGAGTTCGACTCTTTCATCTTCTTTTTATAATGGGATTCTACGTATAGCGAGTTCACGATGACATCATTTTGTGTAAGTTACCCAATTTTTTTAGAAAAAAAATATAAAATAGGTGCACATACTACCCCCCAGGAAAAAAGAAAGGATTCATACGAATACGTCTGAATTCGTTAGAGTAAAATACACGCTCGAATTCGCCCCAATTTGTCACGGCGAATTTCAGCCAATTCTGATTCATAAAATGCAATTTTTATTAATTCTTTTCGAATTGACTTCGACCACGCATGTATATGAATTCACACGCATTCAATGAGCGCTGTGTCAATTCGTATCTAAGCATCCACATTCTTTTAAACGAATCAGAAAACAGGATTCACGTGTATTCAAAAAAGTTAATTCACCCTAACCTTTCGGGGTAGGGGAAAAAGTATCGTAAATTTTAAAATGCAGTTACTTTTTTTTCTATTTCCTCTGAATCCTTAACTGATTTCGCTCAAATTTGGTGGATATCATTTTTTTAGTCATTGAAACAAAACAGGGGCATGAGACCAAAGAAATTTTAATGAAAAAATCCACCAATAGTAAATAAGGCCTGCCCTATAGTACAGTTGTTGCAGCTCCCTTTTGAGGTCCTGCAATCTCTCGTATTTAACATTCTCCGTATGGGGACTCTACATGGAGACTCTGACATTGTAAAACGGGAACGTTTTGTGAATTGGCCAACTGTCGGGTTTTTTACGCGGAGAGAGAAATGTCCCTAGGCGTTCTAAAAGCTGATTGGCTGATAGATTCAGATCGTGCGGAGTAACCAGGACCGTCGCTATTATTTTGGGTATCGCAAAGATTCTGATATCTTTGCTGGGGAGTATTTATGAATTTAATGTTTTGCCAATTAAATTTTCAGTTGTAAACGTAGTAAATAATTTTCCCTGTACGAAAAGTTGAAGGTATTGTACTTTTAGAGCATTTTGCGGGTTAGGGATTATGCCAATAAACATCAAACTTGTAGATCTGCAGTGACAACTGGCGCCACCGTGATCGTATAGGCAACTATTTGCGGCCTTTAAATCCAAAAATTCTTAATTATCTTTCGCTTTGATTATATTGTGTTGAACGCACGGTTCAACTTATTGTTAAGAGAGACGAATTCTTTATTTTTTTGTTCCAAGAGGGTTGCGTATTTGTTTGTGGAAAAAGTAAGACCCTAAAATTGGATCTAATATAAATTGCATACATTTTCAAAATTAAACCATTTTAGGCAATTTTAAGCTAGAAACATTAATTTATACATTAAAATTTATTTTGAAACCTTTTTAAATATTCTCGTAAAAACTTTGTTTAAAAAAATATTTAAAAAGTTTCTAGGATTCTAAGTGTGACGAGAACTCCCTAACCTCCCCGAAGGGGCGGTTTTTATAGGTTTGTATCGATTAACGCTTCCAGAACATTCTACCAGTCATACAAACTACAAAAAACTAATGCGCAGATGCGTGCTAAAGGCGGGTGTACACGGTGTTGATTATTCTTGACGTAAACTACAAGTATTATATAGAGAATATTATTATTATTACTATATCGCTTATAATCGGGGTACATAATACCCTCCTCTTTAGACATTATTTCGACCTCGAAATCCTTCGATTTTAGAAATGAACCCTTCTCGTATTTGACGATCTCAGTAGAGACATTCGTTGATGTACTGCTTCTACATCAGATGTATAAGTTACAAAATTAGGTTGATTGTCTACTCTATTTTAGATACCAAAATGTATAACTTCCTTAGGTATGCATCTACTTATATATCCTAGCACTCTACATTTAAAAAATGAACATACATAATTACTGATCCTCTCTGTATATATCCTAAACGATTGAACCATTCTGAAGTATACTTTGGACATCGTTTAAACTAAGTTTTGCTTTTCACAGTACTTAATCGGAAATGGGATTATTCTTTTTACGGACCCTTCCTGGTTTTTAATAATCGGAATAACTAAACGTTTCTTGGTCTTCTCTTGTTTAACTTGTATTCTTTGTTTAGCTTTCCTGATAATATAATCGTATTTAAATTTCCATTTCTTTATTAAATCAGCGTAACTAAGAGTTGGTGACCTTGGTATTGCTGATTGGATATTAGGATCTCTTCTGGAAGTCATCTCGAAAGGTGAGAAGCCTGTGATTGTATTTTTCATTGGATTAATTATGAACGTAATGAATTTTAAATTTTCATCCTATTGTTTACCATTATCTTCCATTGATGTCTTGATTAGATTTTTTTAAGTTGATTGCATTCTTTCTATGTTACTGTTTGCTTGTGGGTGGAAAGACCTTGTTTTTATATGCTTGATATTTAATGCATCTTCAAATTGCTGCATTAATTCTGATAAGAAATTTGTTACTTGATCGGTGAGTATTATATATCTATATATATATAATTAAAAATTTGTCATAAGGACAATCGCAGGATTTCGCCGGGAGCGGGTGCTAATCTGAAAAATTGCACCCGCTTCCAGCGAAATCGCGGTAAAATTTCAGCCACAACCATGTCTCACAACCGTGAGATAGGTAGTTACAGTCTGTAAAGGGATCAATACGACGATTCAGCAAAAGCCTCGTGCACCCTAAGAACACGGAGCGACCCAAGGAGTTGTCCTTGGGTCGCTCCGCCTTCTGCATTTTTCCCGCAAGCGTTCTAGCATATTTTTAACACGCAGGAATGCTTTTTAGACCATTAGCAAGTGAAAGCTTGGCACCTCCAAGAGCGCACCATAGAGCGAACAATTGTCGAGAATATAAAGTTCCAGTATATGCGGCACTTCCCATTCTCGACAATTGACTCAATTTCCCTAGGAGCATTTAGAGGAGCAATATTAAGGTGAATGCCGTAGGAGTGACAGAGATGGTAATAAAGCACTCTTAGTGCCGCATTGTGCCTTCGAATGTAGGTCTTTCCCGCGTGAGTTGGACAACTAGATAGTATGTGAGCTACATGCTCGGGGTGTGCATGGCACGCCCTGCAGCTATCATCGGAAATGTCTTGGCTCAAAATGTGGCGACGGTATGTTAAGGTGGAAATGACACAGTCTTAGCATTCAAAAATGAAACCCTCTGTACCAGACTTCCATCCGGGCGATTTAAGGAAAGCAAACGTTAGCTCACAAGACATTGACTGATCCTTCACATTTAAGTGGAAGATACCGTGCATCCTCTTATCGAGGAGCTGTTCACGAAAGTTTTTCTCTTGTGCTTTCTTAATCCGGGTTTTCAGGAGTGAGTACTCGAGATAGATAAGATTTGATGCATTTTGCTCACCCCTAATACTGAAGTCAAGTCCGAGTGTTTCAGCAGCCTTTGTACAGAAATGCTCCTTTGCCCACTACTTCGTGGTCTCTTCCATTTGCAACTATATGTGCTGTACCCAGAATAATCCTGTTGTGAAGACATTCAAGACTCAATATTCCGCGACCCCCTTGACGGCAAGCATGTTCGTTGCAGATACTTTGTTCCTCGCCGACAGTTCGGAAGACGAAATCTGTCGGATGAGACGTTTGTATCTGCTTCGGAGAGTATCCTTTATAGATGTCACATCCTGAATGCGACTCTGTGGCACACCCAGGTATGTATAAGTCTCTCCAGCGCAAAGGTGTCGTATGGCGCTTCTATCAACGAGCTCAGGATCTTCAGGGATGCCATTAAGTTTTCCTTGCTTCAAATCTCTGAAACGTGACCTTGTTAGTTGTCACGCGATTTTTGCCACATGAGATAGTAAATCTGGTTTTCCAAAGCGGCATCAATCTCTCTATGCACCCAACTATTTGCGGATGAACCTTTAGGATTTCCAAAAGACAGATGATAAGTCTATGGGATGTCGAATCGAAAGCGTTCCGATTATCAATCCAGGCCATCGATAGTTCACGCTGGTAGAATGCTGCATCTTTGCAGACACATCTATCGATGAGCAGGTTCTCTCGACATCCGGCTACGCCTTTCTTTGAACCTCGTTGTTCATACATTTCTTGCCACACAGGTTCAATTGCCCGAACAATCCTATCATTTAGGATAGCTGTGATTATCTTATAAAGCGTGTTCAGACAAGATATTGGCTTGTAGTTCTTCGGGTCAGCTAAGTTGCCTATTTTCGGCAGGAGGATTGTGCGCCCTTCCACCAACCACTCTGGAATCGGCTTTTCCGACTTCAAATATGAGGTGAAAATACGGGCCAAATGCTGATGGGTTGAAGAAAACTTCTTCCACCAGAAGGTTTTGATACGATCTGGTCCCGGTGCGGAATAGTTCTTCATCCCTCTTAATACTTTTTTCACCTCCTTGGTAGTGATGGGTGGGCATTCTTTATCAGGTGTTATGAGGGCAACACATAACTCTTTGAAGCTATCTATATTTTCTGAGTCTTCGTCCAGTCTATGCTGAACTTCGTAGACATCTCTCCAAAATACTTCGATCTCCTCTGGTTTGGGTGGGTGTTCGACAGTAACTGGAGGGTTTTGGAAGAGTCGAGATGGGTCAGAGTGAAACTGTTGATTTTCTCTGACTCACCTCTCCCTCCGCTCTAGACTTCTCTTAGCGTCAGATAGTATACGTATTCTCTTAACAATATGCTGTCTGATGGTCAGCAGCTTTGAAAAATGTCCACGAAGCTCGTCATCCATTTCAGCCAGATCTTTAGGCTTGAGAGAAACCTTGGTGTTGATGTTTCTCCGGGTCGTAAAGCATCGCTCTTCATCTATTAGATGCCTGCCCGCGGTTGGTCTTAGTGTTGCCTCTCTTTCTTTGTTGCCGGCTTGTTCTAGCTGTGGTAGAGTAGGCGAAAAGTGTGCGAAAAAAGACTGTGCGAAAAGTGCGATAGCTCCGGTTGTTTCTCGCACCACAGAGCATGCAGCCGTGCCATGTAACCCCGTTAACGGGCCACACTCGCATCGTAGCACTCTAGCAAGTCGTGATTAAGTTGATCCATCCACACAAAGGTCGCGAGGTCCCGCCGATCCATCGCATTGAATCCATTTTCATTGGCTCCCCCAGCTCCAGATTGGTCGGCATTGTTGGCCGACCCATTGTCGGGAGCCCTGCGCGTTCTGTTGTTTTGAACCGCACTTACTACAACTATGTCTGATGTTGTCATTGTTGTTTCCACGAGAAGCTAGGGAAAGGGGTTCGTCCATCTTTGTAGATTCGGTTAGGTTTTGATTCCTCTAGAATCAAACAGAAGGGCCTATGACAAATCCACCGACCGCGTCCTCGGGTTGCGGATAGAGGATCCCTGTACCAATGGTTTGTGCTGAATATGGCTACAAAAACAAATAGGCAGTCGCCGACAATTGTTCAGGGGTTGTCCCGAAGGAATTAACCCTCAAGCGGAGATGCGAAAACTGTGCCGAAAGCTGAATGGCACCTGGGTGAGGTGTTCAGAACGGTGACTCTGGGATACCGGGCGACCACTCAGAGTACGCAGCCTTATCCTTGCATGCGGGGCTCTACAAGGATGGACGAACCCCTTTCCCTAGCTTCTCGTGGGTACAACAATGACAACACCAAGCATAGTTGTAGTAAGTGCGGTTCAAAACAGCAGAACGCGCAGGCCTCCCGACAATGGGTCGGCCAACAATGTCGACCAATCTAAAGCTAGGGGAGCCAATAAAAATGGATTCAATTCGATCAATCGGTGGGATCTCGCGACCTTTGGGTGGACGCAGCGACTGAAACACGACTTGCTAGAGTGCTACGATGCGAGTGCGGCACTTTCCGCAGCAACGTCTGCGAAACCATACTGAACTACTCCGAAAAAGGGGCTGTGTAAGCGGAACGCCTACTCTACCACAGCTAGAACAAGTCGGCAACAGAGAAAGAGAGGCGACACTAAGACCAACCGTGGGCAGGCTTCCAATAGAGAAATAGCGATGCTTTATGATCCGGAGGAACATCAACACCAGGTTTCTCTCAAGCCTAAATATCTGGTTAAAATGGATGACGAACTTCGTGGACATTTTTCGGGAGAATCCGACCTCTGGGCTATCTCATTGTGTGTATAATGCAGCGAGAGCTTTGGCCGATGCGAACCGCAAAACAAAACCAACGGTTGATCGTAAAACTAAAAGACGAATGCATCAACTTGCCATCAAGATAGGCTGGGAAAGACAATACGCGTTCTGCATTCATTGTGTAATTGACTACATCACAACTGGCAGGAATTTTACCGCCAAGGTTCGAAAGTTCGCGCGCGAACTCCGGACCCGTTATCACACACTTAACAAGTGGAAGCTGCTGACCATCAGGCAGCATATTGTTGAGAGAATACGGATACTATCTGACGCTAAGAGAAGTCCAGAGCGGAGGGAGACATGGGTCAGAGAAAATCAACGGTTTCTCTCTGACCCATTTCGACCCTTCCAAGACCCTCCAGTCACTGTTGAACACTCACCCAAACCAGAGGAGGTCGAAGTATTTTGCAGAGAAGTCTACGAAGTGCAGCATAGACTGGACGAAGACTCAGAAAATATAAATAGCTTCAAGGAGATATGTGATGTCCTCATAATACTTGATAAAGAATGCCCACCCATCACTACCGAGGAGGTGAAAAAAGTATTAAGAGTGACGAAGAACTATTCCGCTCTGGGACAAGATTGTATCAAAACCGTCTGGTGGAAGATGTTTTCTTCAAACCATCAGCATTTGGCCCGTGTTTTCACCTCGTATTTAAAGTCGGAAGCGCCGATTCCGGAGTGGTTGGTGGAAGGGCGCACAATACTCCTGCGGAAAATAGGCAACTTAGCTGACCCGAAGAATTACAGGCCAATCACTGGTCTGAATACACTTTATTATGAACAACGAGGCTCAATGAAAGGCATAGCGGGATGTCGGGAGAACCTGCTCATCGATAGATGTGTCTGCAAAGATGCAGCATTCTACCAGCGTGACATATCAATGGCCTGGATTGATTATCGGAAAGCTTTCGATTCGACCTTCCATAGACTATCTCATCTGGAAAAAATCGGATTGTCGAACGATATACCAAGGAAATTGGCATGGAAGTTGGGTTAGACAAATGCGCCAAGGTTTATTTGAAGCGAGGCAAACGTAATGCCATCCCTGAAGATCCTGAGCTCGTTGATAGAAGCGCTATACGACAACTTTGAGCTGGAGAGACTTATACATACCTGGGCGTGCCACAGAGCCGCATTCAGGATGTTACATCTATAAAGTATACTCTCCGAAGCAGATACAAACGTCTCATCCGACAGATTTGGTCTTCCGAACTGTCGGCGAGGAAGAAAGTATCTGCAACGAACATGCAGGAGGCTGCTGAAACACTCGGACTTGACTTCAGTATTAGGGGTGAGCAAAATGCATCAAATCTTATCTATCTCGAGTACTCACTCCTGAAAACCCGGATTAAGAAAGCACAAGAGAAAAACTTTCGTGAACAGCTCCTCAATAAGAGGATGCATGGTATCTTCCACAGAAATGTGAAGGATCAGTCAATGTCTTGTGAGCTAACGTTTACTTTCCTTGAATCGCCCGGATTGACGTCTGGTACGGAGGGTTTCATTTTTGCATACTAAGACAGTGTGATTTGCACCTTAACATACCGTCGCCACATTTTGAGCCAAGACATTCCTGATGATAGCTGCAGGGCGTGCCATGCACACCCCGAACATTTAGCTCACATACTGTCTAGTTACCCAACTCACGCGGGAACGACCTACATCTAAAGGCACAATGCGGCACTAAGAGTGGGTTATTACCATCTCTGTCTCTCTTAAGGCATTAACCTTAATATCGCTCCTCTAAATGCTCTTAGGCAAATATACCCTACTCTTATCACTTATCTTTTTTTCTTTCTTTGCGTATTGCACTTAATAAATAGTTCTATCCTTCATTTGAAATGCTGGCCTCCTGTTCATTTGTGGTTGGACGAACTTTCTTTTTCCCTGAGTTAGCGTAGCGTAAATCGAATCACCGTACTGATTCCGTTATAATTATTTACAGGTGTTCTTTTTGATTTATAAACCCTCATTAGCAAGATGTTCGTAAACTAAACCTTTCTTTCGCTAGTGGCTGGCGCCCTAGATTCATAAGACAATAAACCCCCATTGTTTTTAGATTCTTTAATTTTGTTGGACACTGTAGTCGAAAATTTTGCTTCGCGGAATGACAAGACCTACGCGTTAATGATAAATAGAAGTATCCGAAAAATACTTAATATAAAATCGCAGCACTGCATGGTCCAAAGGACATTGATTTGGAGCGGCCCTGAACTTTAAATAAACTGTGGATTTTCTTTTACAATTTTCCGAGTGTTGTGGAGTTTAGTGTAACTCGGAAATTTTTGTTGTTGCAATTTTCCTAGTTTGAAATTGGAGTAAGACTAACATTTTTCTTTGACTATTCAAAGTTTCGAATTTATAAGTGAGACTTTTAGATAATTTTTGTTGCGATTTTTAGAAAGTTTTGAGATTTTAAACTCGCTTGCTGACGTAGGAACTTACACAGGATCAAAAAAGATTGATCGCGGATTCGGGTTATACATCCGTGATATCGGCAGTGTCAAAAGACAAAACAGGAATAGAGTCGCATTTTGAGAGTTTAATAGCGGCTCTACCCAGTGGTTTATTAACACACCCCACACTCCAATAACCACAACGGTACAAACGGGGGTAACTAACACTAGTTCTTTAACAACGGTCGCAATGCCTAGTTACGGCAATGAATATGGCTTAACCAATACAAACGTGACGGGATTTTTAAACACAGTCCTAATATCAGCCGTTAAACCGTCTCTCTTCCCTGCGATTAGTCCAACAAATTTCTCGTTTAACTACGCTTAAATTCTCGGATTGTCAAACCCCTTGAACATCCCGGACCCGGTGGTTGCTTTCGAAAATAAGGAAACAAGCGATAGCCACTTGAAAATTCCGAACCGCGTTATGCAGGATACCCCTACCACTCAAAGCAGAAAGCTGATTCTGCCAAATCCAGGCGTAGAAAGAATAGAAACGCCACTTACGATCCTAAGTATTTTCGGGAAATTCAAGCCGAGCTTCGAACAAAAGGAAAGTCGCGATGCTATTCGTAAGGATCAAAGTAAAATATCTAACCTAGGTACAGTATTTTCTAACACCGCAGTCTCAGAACCTGAGACCGAAGATCTCAGGAACAAAAAGAATAGAAAACATAGCTCAGGTCTCAATAGAAGCAAATTAAAAAGATATAGCCGAACGTCTTTTAAAACCGTGAACCTAGTCTTCAGGAATCAAGGCGTTGGAATAACATAGGATTTAAAGACCACCGCTCTCGCGATTAATCCTCAGACAGGGATACAGTTTATAACAAGAGAACAGCCAATAGGAACCGACGCGGAAATAGATATTTGGGAAAGGTAGTTCTAGGCCGGAACCTTACGTTCAACGGTAAAAGTAATCTGAGCGCAGGTGGCTTTCTAACAAAAATGGAGGATCGTAGGAAGCTTACTGGAGTATCAGATGAGGAATTACTATTGGCAATACGGGTTTTATTAGAGGGAATTCCGTCAAAATGGTTTAAAAATCATGAGAAGGAATTTTATAGTTTAACGAAAATTTCGAAAGGAATTTAGATCTCACTTTGGCGACGATGACTTCGAACGAAGGGTCAAAGAGCAAATACAGGCTAGAAAATACGGTAAAGATGAGTCTATTGATTATTTACCCGAAGTAAAAAGTCTGATAAATTTGCTTGAAGACGAAGTACCGATAGTAAACCAACTGGATTGGGTCCATAGAGGTCTCCGACATGACTGTCACAAAATCATCCATCGCTCAGATTATAGATAATTCCACGAACTATCTCGTATCGGGAGAACCTGGGAGAAAGAATGGAACGTATGCATTAGCATACGTTCATTACGTTATACGTTCATACGTATGCATTAACGATCAATACGGAACGTAGACAGGGTGCAGGCGATAATAATAACAATAATTCTCGTGTTCCAAAACCCAAATAATAATGGAGAGTATATTGAAGATATTGAAACGCTTTTCGCTTCCCGAGCTGGACAGCAAAAACATGTGCATCAAACTGTAAGCAATGGAACATCAACTGTACCTGCTGAGGATGTTTTGGCTAGCGATAGCTATTTGCAGCTAACCACCTTGACAGAAGTACCATGAGAGAGCATCAATTGGGATACCACAATAAAAGAGGAATTTGTGGGTTTCTATTACGAAAGTGCGAAGTTTGAAACGAAAGTGGAAAAAGGATACAATTTACGAACGAAATTTTCTGCAAAGCATCTTAATATACAGAAAGTCGCACTAAGAGATGTTATCGCTAAGGTAAAGGACCTCAGGACTAATCTACACGCGACAGAAGACTGAACAATGGCTTATCAAGTGGTCTAACACCGACCTTGAAAAGTTAAACAGAATCGTCCGTGTAGAAATGACGAAGCACCGAATGCACCATAAAATTTCAGCGATTAAATATTTGAATAGCGATTGGGTAGTTCTGTCGCGACATATAAATGGTAGGGGCGTTGTAGATGTCAAAAAACTGTGTTAGTCACAAGTTACACAGTTGAAGGACTATTTTAACAGCAAACGAAATTTTGCGTTTTACATCACTTTCTGTAAAGCGGATCTTGACTGCATAGAGGAATTAGAAATACAGTGGCGGCAGAAAGCTATCCACGGCGATCACCCCTAAACGTTAGATCAATATGAAGTGGATAGTGGGACATCCAATATTTGGCTAAGTAGGGGTGTTCTGTATCAGGAGACGGAAGGATTCCTCATTGCGATACAGGACAAGGTTGTCAGTACCAGGAATTATCGCAAACAAGCATTACATCAGGACGTGAATGATCGGTGCCGATTATGCGGAGATGCCAACGAATCCATTGAGCACATTATTGATGGCTGTCGCGCAATGTCTCAGAGTGAATATACGCACAGACATAATGATGTAGTGGGCATTGAACATCAACAATTTGCCCTAAAGTTTTAGCTCTAACAAGGAAACTATCCCAGGTGTCCCTCACCGATTTTGATGAAACTGCAATATGTTGTAGTACATCGAAAAATAAGAGACACGTATTTTTTTTTATC
>NC_046660.1:146704937-146723585 GCF_010883055.1 Belonocnema kinseyi
ATAAAAAAAAATACGTGTCTCTTATTTTTCGATGTATTACAACATATTGCAGTTTCATCAAAATCGGTGAGGGACACCTGGGATAGTTTCCTTGTAAGAAAGCATCCAGAGTTGACTCTTGTCGCCTCCAACGCTAGCGACCACTCTTAATTGTATACCCACAACATCATCGCAGGGGGTTTCAAACGTATTGGATTGACTTATAACATCCTAATCTCATCAGACACTCAACTTAGTCCATGGCTATGATGTATAACCGGGTTCACCCGACTAAAAATTTGAATAAAAGAAATAATAATAATAACCAGACTGACGGTAGTAAAAAGACTCCACTAGAGGCTTTTAAGGATGGGGGAGGTCATCCGAACACGAAGGCTTCTACTGATAGTAAGATAAAGGACGACGCTCCGGTGAGAGACCAAAAAGAAGTTGTCTACTTTAATTGTGACCAGCCTGGACATACCTGAAGGGTTGTGCAGCTCGTAGGAGGTTCCGCTGTTATAAACGCAGAGCAGTGGGCTTTATAACTAGGGATTGCCCAAAGTCTTCGGGAAACGCCAAGGAGGAGCAGTAAGCATGGTCATTGCTGTTTCTCAGTCACTAGCTACCGTGACTGAAATCTCGGCTAGCCCGATTAAACCCATCCCTAGAGTCAGGCACAACTCAAGCGATCGTTCGGAAACTAGGGACTCTCATATACCCAAAGACCCTTTTAACACCGCGACACTGTCCCAGACTAATGTTAGGGCCGATTGAGAAACCTCAAAGTGGCCTTATTCCTCAGATACAGGTTCTAAAAGCGCGGCATTTCAGGCCACAATCGATATGAAAAGAATTCAGGGAATCCATATGTCCGACGACGAACTAGGTTTCGGGACATCATCGGCCATTGATAGCAGTGCAAGCGGAACTGAGCCTATAGAAATGGTAATAGAAGCCTAGATCCACGATAACCCTGATTACAAGCCATGTCACCGCGTAGACGTATTTGTTGGCCTAAGTCAATATAGATCCCACTTCCTTCCAGATGATATACGTTGAGGTGATTAGGATGCAAACGGATAGTATATCGGGGGCAGAATTGATTAGCGAAAAAGTAGAGCCTACCGAAGTGGCAAATAGGATACACGTATTAGCAACTATCGACTCAGTCCCATTGGACACTCATGGGTATGACTGATATAAATTGACCCTTACTATATATTCAGCTCTGTGATGGAAGCAAATGTTTACAATTTTCATTTTTATTTTCAAATCACCGTGAAACTTTCATAAAGAAAACCAAATCATGGATAACGACACTGTGTGCAAATCATGAAATGAATTACGGGGTTAACGGTCTAAAGATCGTGCGAAAAAGATTTTCAACAAAGAAAAGCAGTGGCGGTGCTATGGCAATTATTGTTTTCCTGTATCACTTTATCGACGAACCCCCATTCTATGATAGACATTAGTTTTTGAGTATATGTCACTACTTACAGATCAGAAGGGGGATTAGATCTTTTTTGGTAGAAGAGCTGGAATGCTATAGTAATAGTGGGAGGATCACATCTAATAGTGTTTTTCCGTAACATTTTTCCAAAGGTTTTCATTTTCGGATGAAGCTGAGTCTTAACTATATGTTCCAACGTGAAGCACGGTCGACAGTCATTAGTTTTTCACAGTGTATTTTGTACAATTGTTGAGTGTAAAAAATTTAGCTGTGTTCTGTGAGGAGTTTATCAGTGTATATTAAAGTTATAAGTTTGAGTGTACAATAAACATTAATAATGTAAATGGATAATCAAACTAACTAGGAAGTGATTACTCATCAGAGAGAAGATGACAGAATGCTTCTTCTTGCCACGTTGGAAGGGTACATCACCCACTGTGATTCACTAGGGCAACTTGGTGCAGTTGTGCAAACAGCCATACAAAGGAAGGGTGACATACTTTTACTGATGACATTGAGGAAATATTTGAAAATGCAGAGAGAGACAAACTCTGCAATAAATAATATACAAACTCTCATTGGTATGTAAAACTCTTTTTAATGTTTTATTATTACATTTTTATAAACGTGAATTCTCTTTTTGTTGAAGCTGAAATTCAGAGCAATAAATCCAGAAAAGTTTTGGATGCCGATGCGGTACATTATAAAAGAATTAGGAATCAGACGGAGGCAGATTCCTAAGAAAAACCTGTAGAATTAATTAAAAAGAGGGGCCATTCTGATTCAATGGTAAAAGCTGTGTGCTTAAAGAAGCAAAAAGGCTCATAAGAATTTATGTTTGGTGAGGGAAGTGTAGCACGAGATCCTAGAGTCACTAAAAAATATTATAAAAAAATGGACAGTAACATAGTAATACAAACTGATGATGACGAAACGGACTTTGACGAGGACATTATACCAGATTCGCAAATTAGAAAAACAAGCGGAGCAATTAGTGCAGCAGAATAGACATAAACAAAAGGATGATAGAGAAAAAGTTAGATAAGACAAAATGCAAGAAAAATAAAAAATTAAGATGGCAAAAGAAAGGAAAATCAGATTAAAGAAAATTTCACAAAATAGAGAGGCAAATTTAAAAAAGGAGCGTAAATTGAAAAATGAGAATATAAACAGAGAGCTTGCAAAACAAGATAGACTGACAAAAGCTCAAAGAAAACAGGATGAATACAGGGCAAAGATGGTTTCAAAGGGAAATCTCGAGGATGTCCAGAAGAAACAAAGAAAAGTTCTTCAGGAAGTACAAAAGGAGCAGAAAATGCGTAAACAAATGAACGAATCTACATCTGAATTAAAAAGAAAAGGCAATGCGAATTATACGAATATATACATAACTTATATTGCAAAACTCCGGTCTATAAAGAATGAATAATTTTTAATGATTATTTTTTTAGAAGTTCAAAATAGTGTGAAAAACACATTATTGACTCAAGAAGGGTCAAATAGGAAGCAAAGGCCAATTGATCTAACGGCAGCTGCAGACATTAGAGCGATTGCAGGCCCATCCAAAGTTATGGAGGTTAGCTTATCTCCCACAGCACAAGACTCTCATGGCCAGTCGATGGCTGATGAAGCTGTCGGAAGTCTCTCGGAAGATTTACATGATGCTCAACCACAAGGTAGGAATGAGAGAGACATTTTAGCTCCCTCTATAATAAAAACAAATTAAACTGACCAATATGTAAGAAAGTTCGACAAAAATGGAAGGAAATTAACTTTCAGAATTGTATCTCCTGGGGAGAATAATCCAGTTTTTTGGTGGAATTAGCCTTTTTAGAGCTATACAATTGTATAGTCTCGCGGTGCAAGGAAACTGATGGAGTGGGTATTGTGTTTGGATCGGATGGGGATAAAAAAAAAGGAGTTGCCTGGAAAGCATATTTACCCCTTACTTTTGTAGTAGAGATTACACGCGTGAGTGTAATAGCAGGAAAACGCCGTGTGAAGCTAACTAGCAAAGTTTTTAAAAAATCAGTTTATACTAGAGCTAAACATAATAACACGTGTTTACCACAGGACATCGTAGTAGCGATTGCGAATACAAATCGGCAGACTGATTCAAATAATAACAATTTTAAAAAAGAGTATAGAAGAAAAGTGATAGGGATAAGCTCAAAGCACAAATTAGGGCAGCTTAAAAGCTTACAAGAGATGCTGGTGTGATAATACCAGATATTGGATGTGGCCTGTCTGAGCTAATTGCATATCATAAATATCTGGCAAAAGCTCAGATTACAATGAAAGTTTTTAATTTCAAAGATTTCGAGAGAGGGCGGGATAATGCTATTTACGAGAGTAGTTTAGAAGTCACAAATATAGGTAGTGAGATCAAACACAATTTTTTTTTACTTTATGGAGGTTCTTCCAATTTCCATTATAGTGCCATACTAAATTTAATCGGGGCTGGCGCAGCAAAGAAGTTTTGTGTGCCTTGTAATAAGTCTCGTTTTAAACAATCTGATCACAGATGCACAATGAAATGTGATGCGTGTTTTAGTTCGCCGTCATGTAAGGTCAATGGTAACATGAATGAAAAAAATGATAATATCAAATGTGGAGACTGTCGACGGTATTTTTATGGAGTCGAGTGTTTCAGGAAACATTTAATTACCAATTCACAGTCTACAGCAAAATGTATTTGTGCTGTATTACAAATATGCAATGGCTGTTCAAAGTTACTTAACTCTGAGAAAACCAAGAAAGGGGAGGTACATAAATGTGACTTCTCTGATTGTATAACGTGTAAAAAACTTTGCTCAATTAATCATTTTTGTTTTATGGAACCCTTACAAATTGAAAAAGATAAAAGAGGAAAGTCAAAAACTGAAAAGGTTGCATACATTTTTTATGACTTTGAAACACAGCAGTGTGAAAAGGCCGAAGGTGATGAATCAACCAAGATTCATAAACCAATTTGTGTGTAGCACAGCAGGTTTGTGAAGATTGTATAAACGATCCTGATCCTAACGTAAAATCTCAATGGTGTGGTGTACGTCAGTATATTTTCGATAAAGATCCTGTAACTTAGTTCACCGAGTTGGCTATTCGTGATTTGAAGCATTTTGATGAGACCGTATGCAAAGCACCCAATGCGAAAGGTTTCGATGCTCAATTCATTCTTAGATAACTTATTAAGAATAGAGGTACGAATGAACCGCCTGAGCTTATTTTAAATGTTACTAGCGTAATTTTGCTAAAAGTAAAAAAAACACGATTTATCGATAGTATTAATTATCTACACATGCCATTAGGTACTATGCCGGCAGCCTTCGGTTTAGAAGAGGCAAAGAAAGGTACATTTCCACACCTCTTCAATACACCACAGAATGAGTGATATGTAGGTAAATTACCTGATACACATTTTTACTCCCCAGATACAATGTCCTTAGAGGGGCGTAAAGAATTTGTCAAGTTACTAGGGTTGATCCTTTTGTCGAAAGTGTCACCATTGCTTCAGCTTGCTCAGTAGTTTTTAGGAAAAATGATTTAAAGTCTGACACAATAGGTGTCCTACCATATGGGGGTTATCGGTTAGCAAATAAGCACTCGAAAAAGGCTATCGAATGGCTTCTATGTGTAGAGCGTGAATTAGACATAGAAATCATTCATACTGGCCGAACTCTAGAATACCGACTACCTGAAGGTATAATAGTTGATGGCTATTATGAGGATACGCTTAGAAATAAAAAAAAAAATGTTTCTCAGTTTCACGCTTGTTACTGGCACGGTTGTCCTAGGTATAATCAAACTAATCGTCATAAAAAAATAGGTGTGGGTAAAAATTCTGAGAGCATGAGTGACTGTTTTGAGCGTACACGAGCCCAAACTGAACTACTCCGAGAAAAGGGATACAAAGTAGTTGAGATGTGGAAGTGTGACTTTGATAGTTTAAAATCCAGAGATTCTGAATTGAGAGAGTTCTTAAAAGACCATCCTCTTCTAAAGCACGTGCCCTTAATCCTCGCGATGCTTTCTACGGGTGAAGAACAGGAAATACATTTTCCTATTATCAGGCAAGATACAATATAAAAATCTCTTATCTGGATGTTTGTTCCTTATATCTATTTATTTCAAAATTTGGAAAATTTCCCATAGGCTACAGAAAGATTGTCCACATGCAGATAATATCAGTAAGAAAGAAATAGGGGGAACATGGGTTTCTGATGAACTCAATGTATCTGTCGAAAATGGGTACAAAATAACATCGATTTTTGATATTTGTCAATATGTGACAACTCACTATGACCCTGACTCAAAAATCGGCGGTTTGTTTGTACAATACATGAATATATTTTTTAAGCTAAAACATGAAGCCAGTGGATATCCTTCAGATTGTACCACTGATGAGAGTGAAGAAGCATATGTGAAACAAATTTTAGATTTAGAGGATATACAGCTCGATCCGGAAAACATAAAAAAATCCTGGTTTACGATCACTGGCTAAGCTTTGTTCGAATTTTTTCGAGTTAAATTCGGACAACGTTAAAATATTTCGAAAACAGAAATATTAGATACACAAAAGGTTTTAATTGACATGATTGAAAGTCCGGATAAAGTTCTTACCAATATCTTACCAGTAGACCTGGAAAATATTTATGCATCGTGGATGTATACAGACGACGCTGTAGCCCCATCGCCTATTAACAACGTAGTGATAGACGCATACACAACAGCTCAGGTTTGTTTAAAATTGTATTCTTACTTGAAAAAACTAGATCGTCGTATTATCTATTTTGATACGGATTCTGTCATTTTTCCTAGTAATAACCAGGCAGGTTAATGTACCCCAGCTACAAGATGTTTAATAGGCGACATGACGGATGAGTTTAAAGTTTCTGGTTCGGGAAGCTATATTTCGATATACTTTTGTCTCGGGTAGACCAAAATTATATGTCTTTAAAGCACGGTCACCTGATGGCAAGCAGCGCCATGTTTGCAAAGTGAAAGGTATTACTCTAAATTATAAAAATTCCAAAGTCATAAACTTTGACTCTATTTGTGATCTTGTCGTTAATAAGTCTGCTCCGATTCATTTAAATTATAGAGCTATTCGTAGAACTGAATATCATCAAGTAATCACGAAAGATGAGCATAAAACTGTAAACCTGTTTACACTAACAGAAGGCTAATTAAAAATCACGATTCTGTCGTGTATTTACTCCTTGTGCTTTCAGAAAAAAAAAGAAAACAAAAAATGAAATGAAATACTATTACGAAGGAGCGAATGGATTACGGGGTTTAAGTTGCCCGTTAGGCTTCACCTTTTCTTTTTACTCATTTCCGGAGGTTCCAAACTAATAAACCATCCCTGAAGGGAGTGCCCTATTTATATTCTTATGTGGTGCACGATACTTTGATTACTCCCGAACTGATCTCCCTAATCCTTGTAGTTGTGAAATTTGGTTGTGTTCTATGAACGGAATGAAACGACTTTATTTCCCTTGTTTCTTTTTTTAAGATTTAGAAATCTAGAGGCTTCATTCAAAAACACTTGAAAATTATTCTAAACACAACTTGTATTTGCTTAAAAAATAAGCAACTTTGTCTTCTAGGTCTACACAACAGTTTCCATATTTCACTACCCGATTCACCTTCCCACCGAAAGAAAAGAGATACGAGGGGGAGAGAGAGATGTACACAAATGTGAAAGCAATTTTTAATATAATAATCTCTGACTTTTTTGAACAGATGATCTGCTATCGCGGAGCGTCGTCTACCACTTTTTCACTCGCGTGACCAGCGCGCAAACTATCACTCCACTCTAGTCCTTTAACCCCTTTTAACTCTGGTTGCACACAGCTAATATGTTTTGAATTTATCAGATTTCCATCTATTGGTTTTTCAAATTTAACGTCTCAAAAACACTCTTTGTTAGACACTGCCGTTCCGAATTTCATACTTATGGGAGTGATAACCCGCGTACCGAGTCCCGCGCAAGTTAAAATGCCGACTTGCAAGTTGGATTTTAATTCGAATCTTTCCTCTGGGACAATTAGTCCGATATCGGGAAGAAGTGATGAACGACTGCCTGAAGGTAACGGGTAGGATATACCTCATAGGCAATGGTATGGATAATTTAGGCAGACTCTTGATGAAAATATTAAACTCATTCATTTATGTCGTTTGCTATCCTAGTTAGTGAACAAATTAGTTTTTTTTTATTTGTCGGCTAATAGATTTTAAGAAGAAGTGGGTGAAATTACTATCAGTTATTACCAATATTATTGGAATTTTGATTTTCATCATATGATCTTAAATTTGAAATTTGGGTAGCTAACAGAAAGTCATTGATTTTATTCTTATGGATTTTTAATATTCATTAACAATTGACATTGTTAATTAACATTTAGTGGTCTCGCGGAACGCTGGGAGTATCCGGCGATCACGAGTGACAAGAAGTGGCACGAGTTCATAGGCGGGGAAGACAGCGAGGATCGTTACTATTGTCCAGCCCGCGCGTGGAGTAATTAGCTAGATCTCTGTCCACCGCTCTTTGTCCCTCTGTCCATCTCGTTGTTTTCAATATAGTTCGCATAGGAGAATAGACGGCCTTGGTCACGGTGCAGTATATGTGGCGTGCGCCGAGGAAAGGGGCCTTACTCTGAAAAGTGAAATTTTTCAGGACGAGCGGTTGAAGTCGAGTCGATAGAGCGGACTCTTAGGAGAGAGGGAAGACTCACGAAATCTTCCCTTTCCACTCCCACTACATTCTCGTGGAAGGAGATAGGTCGTAGACGCGGCTCACGGACTGGGTATAGAGGAGACGCGTCGATGGTATGGTGAGTAGGTGGGAGATGTTTCACGGAATCTCGAGCTCTCGAGCCAAAGCCCTATTACTCGGGTACCTAACAACTCAATTATTAGCAATAATAACGCTCGGATATTTTCTCCGATGGTTTAATTAAAAAGAGCAGCTCAAAAACTATCAAAATGTGTAAGAACCTTGATTTCATTTTTTTTAGAATAAGCTCCCTTTCTTCTGCGCACGTCACATATGTGTGACGCGTGGGTACTGTGATAGTGAGCGATGAAAAGTTTGAATTGCGCACCCACACAGAGTCCACCGTAACAAAACTGTTTTATTCTGTTAATAAAAGATTCTATGTTAAAAGTACTAAGAGATTAAAATTCTGGTATTTGAATATTAATGATCAAGGAAAACATTTCTGGAAACTAAAAATTACGTACAGTTAGAAAGAGGGAGGGAGGGGCTAGTTATATTTTGCGAAGGGTTTTTACAAGTGGCGGGGGGTGGGGGAGGCTTAGTGAGGGCATATAATCCTTTACGTAATTTAAGTGCGGCTTCTTTTTGAAATTAAGTAAAATTTGAAATGAAAATTTAAACTACAATCTTGTACTTCACTTTCAGAGTCAGCCAAAAACTGTTCTCATTTTCGAGGACTATGCTTAAGAAGCTTAAGATTGATTATGTTTTTTATTATGTTAATTGACAAAAGTACTCTTTAGTTTTTCAAAGCCTTGTAACTTATCAAGTTTATATTATTGGCAATTTTGTGTATTGTCAATATTTATATTAATTTATCTTTATGAATAAGTGTTAATTTTTCTTCAAACTTTGTGAAAAAATCTATAATGGTTCAGTTTATTCGAAAATATAAAACTTAGAAGTTTACAATACGGATTGAGAAAATATTGTATTTGTGTTTTAATAAAATTTATGTTCTTATTTATGTAGAAAGCTTCTTATTGCAAAATTCATCATTGTTTAATGTTGTGATGTTTCGTCTTTATGAGATTTCTGCGATTGAAAATTTTTCACATTATCGACATCGCCCATTTCAAAGCTATTTTTATTTTCCTTGTTATTTAAAGAATATTTGAAGTCATGTGATTTCCCAATTTGAGTGTGTGATGATAGCCTTGTCGCTTGAGAAAAATAGTGTGCAAGCAGCAGTGAATCGCGACAGATCGTAGTCCGATCTTTTCGGATCAGTAAAGTGATTAACTGAATAAAGACATTAATTATTACATCTTACAAAAATGTCTATATAAACGAGTGAGTGAGTGATCTGTGTGGTTCTAAAAAATGGTTTTAGTCTGCCAAGTATTCTATATTTAAAATAAAACTTGAACTTATTATTATTTTTAACGATTCTTCTCTGTCTATCCTGATCTGCCAAAATAAATATTTATAAACATAAACATTAAACAAAATGGTCCTTCGAGCCGGATTGAAGATCGTGAAAAAACATTAAAAAGTGTGAAATTGGTATTGAAAAGAACAAAGTCAGAAATCTTATTGAGTGAAAGCACAGGAACGAGGTGGAAAATATGACGGCCTTAGGTCACACCGAAAGGAAAAGCTGGTGACAGGATCTTCGCGCGTACTGTAAGGCAGTCGTCCTTCTCCAAACAGTCTGTACTGTACTCTTTCATGCTGTTATTCTTCACTGGATCGTTCTTTCATTATTCTTCACCTGAAGGAAGAAATAACAGGTTTGCCAGCTGATATTTGGATCATTGTCAACACACTTAATGTTAGACTTCATCGATTACTAATCTTCTTCAGTGGTAAGATGACAACTTTAATTTACCCATAATGAGAGAGGCTCGTTCTGGCGAACAAAATAATAATTCAGACCGTAGTATTTCAGTGATGATTTATTGACATTTTATTCATAATTATGCTCTAGTACACTCACATTTGCTCGCTTTGTCAGAGTGCTTTAAAACTGAAGTAAATAAGTTCTTTAGTTTGCAATAAGACATTTCAATTTTATCTGAATTTTCAGCAATAGTCAATTTCAATTGCTCCTTTTGTTAAAATGGATCCATTATTCTCTGAGTTATCAGAGATTTCTCAGGCGATTCTACGCACTGAAACCAATTTGAAGAAAATTTGAAAAGCCTGTCTAACAGTGGCAACTGTCAAATCACGCATAGAACTTCTTGACCAACGCTGGAAGAGTTGTGAAACCCTGCACCTGGAAATTGAAGCTGGAACTACGTCGTCTGAGCGTGAGAAATTGGAATATTTCACAAAGTCTAAGTATCTCGCTATTGAAGATGCTTATCTCAATGCGCGAGATTTTTTATATAAACAATTGGTCTTGCTTACTCCTGAGACTGAGGCTAATTAAAATTTCAAATCAGTCTCAAATTATTCGTCATGATTCCTTGCCTGTTAAACTTCCTCAAATCACTTTACCGGAGTTTTCAGGAGACTACAAGGATTGGCAGAATTTCCGCGATTTATTTAATGCTTTGATAATTCAAAACGATTCCTTGTCAAATGTAACAAGATTACACTATTTGAAATTGTCCTTAAAGGGCGAAGCTGAAGGTTTTTAAAGACATGTTTCGATAACTGATGCTAACTTTATCTCCACTTGGGAGTCGCTAAAGACCAGATTTGACAACAAAAGAGCTTTAATCTCAACTCATTCACAAGCCTTTATCAATCTTCCTGATGTGTCGAATAATATTCTGGAAAACTTAAAAAACTTACGCATTAAACAAATGAGTCATTGGCGGCTCTCAAAAATCTTAAATGCTTAACAGAACATTGGAGTGATTTACTTATTTTTATAATGCTTAAAAAGTTTGATATTGGTACTCTCAAGGAATGGGAGATGCATATTGGTTCTAGCACTGATTATCCTACTTATCAGCAACTTGACTCATTTTTGGAGACTCGCATACCTATTTTGGAGGCTATTATAGCTTCAAAACCTGGTCCAAGTTCTCAAGAAAAGAGTTGGACTTCAAAACAATCGGGAGTTAGGAGTCACAATGCAACTTCTAGCTCAAAGTGTCTCCTTTGTAAGGATAATCACTCTTTATTCAAATGCAACCAATTCAAAGCTCTGTCTGTGGACTAGGGAAGTTGCTACAAATAATCATAGTTGTTATAATTGTCTCACGCCTGGACATCGAACACATAATTGTGTTAGTAAATTCAAATGATACAACTGCGGTAGAAGACATAATTCCCCGTTGCATTCAGATGATTATAATTGAAATCCCACCTTACGACCAACTGACTCTGCATCGGGTAATTCTCAATTGGCTGTTTAAGGTTCTCTCGCGTCAACATCAAATGATCCCGGCAATTCCACCCTGGAGGTGGGCGTGAATCATGTTTCGATTGAAGAAGCAGACGATAAAGTTTCGTTTCATTTTCTGAATAATCATTCAAATTTATCGCGCTCAACCTTACTCGCGCCGGCTGTTATTTCCTTCCAAGCTGAAAATGGAAGAAGTCAAAGATTTAGAGTTTTGCTGGACCAAGGATCTGAATGTTGTTTTATTGCCGAGAGAGCAATTAAAATATTAAGTCCACGCTACAAAAAGCTTAAAGCAGTAGTATATGGGGTTGGAGGAGTTAATATTGGTTCTTCAAGAAAGTTAGCAGAATTTAATTTAATTCCTTTACAAAAGAACTGTCCTAAGGTCTACATCCAAGCTTTAGTATTATTACACCTTACATCATATACTCCTCCTGTAAGATCTAATGTGGGAATGAAGATTTTTTAAAAGAGTTAGGGTTAGCACATCGAAATCCGTTTAGCTCCCATCAACTTGATTTGATTTTAGGAGCCGATAAATATGGCTCATGTTTACTTCTTGGTTTCTAACAGGGTATATTGGGTTCTCTTACTGCGCAAAGTACCGTTTTTGGTTGGATATTATCTGGGCCGGTCTCAGTCACAAATAAAATAGAAATTAACATTGCAGTTACAGCACATCAGGCTATTTCAGCAGAAGTCTTGCACGAAGACTTCACCAGATTCTGGGAGTTGGAGGAAGTTCCCTTTAAAAATACTTTGACAGATGACGAAATGTTTTGTGATAAGCATTTCGCCACGAATTACCAACGAACAAAAGACGGACGTTACATGATACGCTTACCTTTCAAAAACGGTCCTCCCATAAAAATAGGTGCATCTCTGGAGAGAGCTAAGATCGTTTTGAATAAAGTAATTCGTCGTTTATTGGAGAAATCGGAATTGTTGTTAAAATATTCCAGTTTCTTAGCAGAATATGAAAGCCTTGCGCACGTGAAACTTCTTCAAGAAAAGGAATTTGAAAGTTTTCCACAAACTGTGTGTTTGCCTCATCACCCTATCTTAAGAGAAAGCAGTTCCAGTACTAAGTTGAGGATTGTTTTCAACGCTTCGAGTTTAACTGCCAATAATTCTTCCTTGAATTCTCATCATTACATCGGTCCCAAGATTCTTAATGATTTGGTTTCAATCATTATGAATTGGAGATCACATCGCTTTTTTTATCTGGCTGACATTGAAAAAATGTTTAAGCAAATTCTAGTTTACCCTCGGGATTGCGACTTTCAAAGAATTGTCTGGATTTCTCCTGATAAAAGGCTCGTCGCTTATAGATTTTTAACTGTTACTTACGGTACTGCCTGTGCTCCTTATTTGACTAACAAAGTTGTTAAGCAGTTAGGTTATGATGAAGGAAGTAGATTTCCCTTAGCCCAAACTATATTAGAAAATAATATTTACGTCGATGTTTTGTTTGATGCAGATAGTCAGATTGAGACTAAACATGCGCGAGCTCAAGTAATACTGTGATTAGAAGCTGGCGTTTTCCATTTGCGAAAATGGGCCGCAAATGAACCAGAACTATTGGAAAATTGTCCCTTGGGAGAACATGATGATCTTAAAATTCAATGGTTTAATTATCATGGTTCTCCGTAAAAATTAGAAGCACTTAAAGGCCCCAGATGGACACGACAACTGCAGAAAAACACTGAATTCGAGATTCATGGCTTTTCTGACGCTTCGTCAAAAGCTTATTCAACTTCCATTTACATTAAAATCCTTAGTGAAGATTTTAAACAGGCTCCTGTTTGCCTAATGTCAAATATGTATAAATTCCTCGTTTGGAGTTTTGTGGAGCTGCGTTGCTAAATAAGACACCTTAGTTTGTCATGGAAACTTTGTCATTGGATAAAATACCTGTTTACTGTTACACTGATTCCGTAACAGTTTTGGCTTGGCTAGAAAAACATCCTTCCAATTGGCCTGTGTTTGTTGCCAATAGAGTTTTCCTAATTTATGAGCTGGTGAAAATACGGGCCAAATGCTGATGGGTTGAAGGAAACTTTTTCCACCAGAAGGTTTTGAGACGATCTGGTTCCGTTGCGGAATAGTTCTTCATCCCCCCTAATACTTTTTTAACATCCTCGGTAGTGATGGGTGGGCATTATGCATCACGTGTTATGAGGGTATCACACAGATCCTTCAAGCTCTCGAAAATACTTCGACCTCCCCTGGCTTGGGAAGGTTGGCCGACAGTAACTGGAGGGTCTTGGAAGAGTCTCGATTGGTCAGAGAGTAACTGTTGATTTTCTCTAACCCACGTTTCCGTCCGCTATAGACTTCTTTAGCGTTAGATAGTATGCGTATTATCTCAACAACATGCTGCCTGCTGGTCACCCGCATTAACTTGTTAAGTGTGTGATGCCGGGTCCGGAGGTCGCGGGCGAACTTTCGAACCTTGGCGGTAAAATTCTTTCCAGATGTGATGTGGTCGGATTCTTCGGAAAAATGTCCACGAAGCTCGTCATCCATTTCAGCCAGATCTTTAGACTTGAGAGAAACCTTGGTGTAGATGTTTCTCCGGGTCATAGAGCATCGTGCTTCCTCTTTTGGATGCCTGCACGCGGTTGATCTTAGTGTCGCCTCTCTTTCTTTGTTACCGGCTTGTTCTAGCTCTGGTAGAGTAGTTGTTTGGCTTACATAGCCTTTTTTTTGGAGTAGTTCGGCATGGTTTCGCAGACGTTGATGAGAAAAGTGCGATAGCTCCGGGTGTTTCTCGCACCACAGAGCATGCAGCCGTGACATGTAACCCCGTTCAGGGGCCACGCTCGCATTGTAGCACTCTAGCAAGACGTGATTCAGTCGCTTCATCCACCTAAAGGTCCTAAGATTCCGCCAATCCATCGCATTGAATCCATCTTCATTGACTCCTCCAGCTCTAGAGTGGTCGGCATTGTTGGCCGACACATTGTCGGGAGCCCTGCGCGTTCTGTTGTTTTGAACAGCACTTACTACAACTATGTTTGGTGTTGCCATTGTTGTTCCCATGAGAAGCTAGGGAAAGGGGTTCGTCCATTTTTGTAGAGCCCCGCATGCAAGGATAAGGCTGCGTACTCTGAGAGGTCGCCCTGTATCTCAGATTCACCGTTATAGACATCTAACCCAGGTTCCATTCAGCTTTCGGCACGGTTTCCACACCTCCGCTTGGGGGTAATTCCTTCGGGACCACCCGTGAACAATTTTATGTGACTGCCTATTTATTTTTGTAACCAAATTCAGCAGAAACCTTTGATACAGGGACCCTCTATCCACAACCCGAAGACGCGTTCGGTGGCTTTGACGTAGGCCCTTCGGTTTTATTCACCGGGAGCGGGTCCTAATCTGGAAAATTGCACCCGCTCCCAGCGAAATCGCGGTAAAATTTCAGCCACAACCCCGTCTCACGACCGTGAGATAGGTGGTTACAGTCTGTAAAGGAATCAATACGACGATCCAGCGAAAGCCTCGTGCACCGTAAGAACGCGGAGCGACCCAAGGACCCAATGCCTTCTGCATTTTTCCCGCAAGTCTTTTAGCATATTGTTGAAACGCAGGGTTGCTTTTGAGACCATTAGCAAGTGAAAGCTTGGCACCTCCAAGAGGGCCGATGATAAGGACGATTAGTTCAACAGAATATGCCGGGTACAATCGTTGCAACTCCCTTATAAGGTCTCGATACCTCCCTTTCTTTTCATTCTCCAGCGCAAAGGTGTCGTATAGCGCTTCTATGAACGAGCTCAGGATCTTTAGGGATGCCATTAAGCTTTCCTCGCTTCAAAAAAACCTTGGCGCATTTGTCTAACCCAAATTCCATTCCAATTTCCTTAGTATATCGTTCGACAATCCCTAGAGCTAGATGTAGTTGCTCCTTGTTTTTAGCATAAATCTTAAGATCGTCCATGTAAAATACATGAGTTACCTTGTACTTTCGATCTGCAGGTTTTCCGCATAAGTACCTGTCGGAATGGCGAAGTGCTAGAGATAGTGGCAATAATGTAAGGCAAAATAGGAGTGGGCTTATTGTGTCGCCCTGAAAGACACCTCTCTGAATGGTGACCTTGTTAGTTGTCACACGATTTTTTGTAGATGAGGTAGTCAGTCTTGTTCTCCAAAGCAACATTAATCTCTCTATGCACCTAGCTACTTGCGGATGAACCTTTAAGATTTCCAAAAGACAGATGATAAGTCTATTGGAGGTCGAATCAAAAGCTTTCCGATAATCAATCTAGGCCATCGATAGGTCACACTGGTAGAATGCTGCATCTTTGCAGACACATCTATCGATGAGCAGGTTCTCCCGACACCCGGCTACGCCTTTCTTTGAGCCTCGTTGTTCATACATTTCTTGCCACACAGGTTCAATTGTCCTAACAATCCTATCATTTAGGATAGCTGTGAATATCTTATAAAGTGTGTTCAGACAAGTTATTGGCCTGTAATTCTTCGGGTCAGCTGAGTTTCCTATTTTCGGCAAAGGTATTGTGCGCCCTTCCACCAACATTTCCGGAAGCGGCTCTTCCAACTTCAAATATGAGGTGAAAATACGGACCAAATGTTGATGGGTTGAAGGAAACTTCTTACACCAGAAGGTTTTGATACAATCTGGTCCCGGTGCGGAATAGTTCTTCATCCCTCCTAATACTTTTTTCACCTCCTCTTTAGTGATGGGTGGGCATTCTTTATCAGGTGTTATGGGGGCAACACATAACTCCTTGAAGCTATTTATATTTTCTGAGTCTTCGTCCAGTCTATGCTGCACTTCGTAGACTTCTCTCCAAATTACTTCGAACTCCTCTGTTTTGGGTGGTTGTTCGACAGTAACTGGAGGGTCTTGGAAGAGTCGAGATGGGTCAGAGAGAAACTGTTGATTTTCTCTGACCCACCTCTCCCTCCGCTCTAGACTTCTCTTAGCGTCAGATAGTATACGTATTCTCTCAACAATATGCTGCCTGATGGTTAGTAGCTTTGACTTGTTAAATGTGTGATAACGGGTCCGTAGTTCGCGCGCGAACCTGTGAACCTTGGCGATAAAATTCCTGACAGATGTGATATAGTCAATCTCACACTGAATGCGGGACGCGTACTTCTTGCCCAGCCTATCTTTACAGCAAGTTGATGCATTCGTCTTTTGGTCTTATGATCAACCGTTTGTTTTGTTTTACGGTTCGCATCGGCCAAAGCTCTCGTTGCATTATACAATCATTAGTTCACAATTACCACTATTATAAATATTCTAATAAACGAATTGTGTTATTTCATGTTGTTTGAAGATATTTTGGTAATCAAACAACTTTCAAATGAATGTTAAATTATAATAATTATCTGAAAATAATAAAATGTTACATATATTTATTGTTCATACAAATATTATAAACGAATTAAAAGTTTTAGCGTTTCCATCGAAAGAGATAAGTTTCTCTGCTAAATCATGTTGCAACTTTCTAAATGGTTATAATTCATCAAGAAAGTGCAACAGTTTAAGCAGAATAAACATTAGAATGTCTATATAATAACATGACTCCAGCTACTTTGTAATTTTTTTCCTTTTCATATGATCAATTGGAGTTTCACGTCGAATTCACCAACTAAAATCAGCAAGCATTCCTTCAGACCATTGTCCATTTTAGCGTCTTTCTATATGCAGCAGGTCTTGGTGAAACCTTTTACCATTTTCATCTGATACAGCACCAATATTTTCAGGATAGAAATCTATGTGTGAGTCAAAAAACGAATTTTGACAGACGTGTTGCACTTGAGAGCTTTATAAGCAGAAACAAGTTCTTGAATAATTTGCTGGAAATTATCAGCTTTTTTCTTTCTAAGAAAACCATGACATACTCTTACAAAGGCATCTCATGCTGTTTTTGCTACTTTATTCAGCTTATTGTCAAAAATTTCGTTCTTTATGAGCTCTGGGATTTGTGGGCCTAAAGAAATCCCTTCTTTCAATTTCGCCTTACTGACACGGTGAAATTTTATTTTAAGGTACTGAAAGCCTTTACCATCCTTGTTCATAGCTTTAACAAAGTTTTTCATGAGACCTAGCTTTATATGAAGTGGGGGGAGAAAATTTTTTTCACTTGGCAAGAATATTTCCTCAGCCATATTTTTAACTCCGGGTGTTAAATTCACTCATTTTGGCCAACTCTTCACTACGAAAAGTTCATCTCTTGCGCGACCGTCCCATTCGCGTAAAAAAACAATGGTTCCATAAAAATTGTGAATATTTTATTTTCTCAAGTAAGATTTTGATATTTCCGTAGTTTTCTTTCATATTTGTTGCATGTGCGAAAGAGAATGATGGATATTTATCCCCGTTGTGAAGTAAAATAGCTTTCAAGCTTGTTTTGGACGCATCAATAAAAAGTCACCACTCAGACCTTTCAGGAAACCCCAGTTGTTGTAAAAGAGATTCAGCATTATCACAAAACAGTAAATCATTGCCTTTAGTAAAATAACTTATAAAGTCCTCTTGTCTCTTACGAAAGTATGAGACTCTTGTACCTTTATCCAAAAAATTCCCTTGTTTTAATCTTGACCCAAGTAATTGAGAACTAGATTTTCATAGTTCTGAGTCTATAACAAGATCATTCAAATCAGGCGGTTTAAGAAGTACAGGTTTCTTTGATCGACTTGTTCCAGATAAAGTATATGAAGATGAAGAAGTACCTGTAGAAAGGAAACTCGTTTGAGCTGTAAACTACAGTTACTTTCATTCCTCATCAGCTGATCTTATTTTGGAGGTACTGGAGGCAGAGAATCCTTAGTAGTAATAACTGGTCTTCTTGCAGAGGAAACCTTTGGATATATAATTTTTTTTTTTCCCCCTTTTGTGATTGTCCCGCAGAAGTAGCAATCGGTTTCAAGCCTTTTAGGTTGACTCCAGATCATCAGTGTAGTAAATGGCATAGTTTTGTGACTTCCATTAAACCAGGCTCGGAACGTTCTTAAACAGCTGAACTTCGTAGACTTCTCTCCCAAATACTTCGACCGCCTCTGGTTTCGGTGGGTGTTCGACAGTAACTGGAGGGTCTTGGAAGAGTCGAGATGGGTCAGAGAGAAACTGTTGATTTTCTCTGACCCACCTCTCCCTCC
>NC_046660.1:146723685-146733813 GCF_010883055.1 Belonocnema kinseyi
GATATATATTTTGAGCAAAACATACCAAGATTGCCAATTTAAAAGATCAACAATCAGATAAAAACTATCGAACACACTGCCTTTTTAAAATATGAGAAAAATAAATGTTACAAAATCTAGACGTGATATCAAAAAACAGACAACGGGAGGGGTTTTGGAGAATCGAAATCTTCGTACTAAGAATAATTTCATTTGAATGAGGATTTCATTGCAAGCCAGTATTATTCATTTGCGACAAATATTAACTTAATAATAATAGCGAGTTTTTGCCACACTTTCTAGATGAATTAGAATCATTTAGAAAACTGCAACATAATTTAGCAGAAAAAAATAATTTTTTCTGATGGAAAACGCTTAATTTTTGAAGCGGTTTAAAATAATGTTATTAACATTGAAAACATTTTATATTTATATTTTTTGCAGCTATTTATTATATTTTAGAATTAATTTGAAAGTTGTTTGATGAGAAAAACATTTTGGAAAAAAATAAAATAATACAATTAGTGTGTTACAATATTTATGATAGTGGTATTGTTAACTAATAATTATTTTTGATTCTTAATACTACTTCTATGAGATATTAGTCATTTTTAATGAAGATAAAGTTTTTTTTTGTGGTTGAGCACCGTATTATGATAATTGCCTGTATTAATTGTTTATAACAATTAACGTAAATATTCAACCTAATATTCATGTTCCTGAAGTATATCTACAATAATTTTGATAGATAGCGAGTTCTCTTAAGTCTTTTATTAAAAAAAGAAATAATACTAGTAAAATGTCAAATTTTGGCGTTCTATTTGTTTAAATAATAAATTACAAGGAGTGAAATAAAAAAATCAGGCCTGATGGCGTTCTGCAGGATTTACTTCTGAGCATTAAAATAAACATCAAAATTAGTCAAGAATTGTAGTCTGTACTGGATTATGAACAGCAAATTCTTGATTACTCCCACTGTGCATCCGAACTAATCGACCTGACATCGTGATGCGAGAAAAGAAGATGGAAGTGTCACAGGATTGAAATTGCTTGTCTATTTAACCGAAGTTTACAGTCAACCTATAAGACCAAGATCCATAAGTACAGCGAGTTAAGGCATTAAGTAAATACCATATGGAGGAATGTGAATGCTGCATCTATTCATCCTATTGTAGTTTCCGGTACAGGCAATGTCCACGCAAGCTGCACTGAACATCTTCAACATTGAGGAGTCAGTACGGTAATCGCAGCAGCTGAGGAGGCAGTTTTATTAAACATCTGTTGCATTGTAATAAACTTTATCGACAATCAGGAAAAAAGCGAATAAAAATGTTTGGAGTGGCAGATGGTAGCTCTAAGAAAGCATCCAGATGTGACTGTTGTCACCTTCAATGGTCGCGGCCCCTGTTTAAGTATAACAGCGATAAGGGAGGAGCTCCAAACTACACGATGCTCGTAATTGTTTACCTACAACATCATCGCAGGAGGTTTCAAGCAACGTAATAAATTACCATCTTACATCCTCATCTCATCAGTCACATGAGTTAGTCTGTGGATATGATGAAAAACCGGGTTCACCCGAATAAAATTTTTGAATAGCCTCGCCTCGCACGCATGTCACTATTTTCTCGCGGTGCCTCGCATTTTGAGCCTCTGTCTCCACAGCTAAGACCTAATAATTATCTACTATTTACAATACTTACAGTTTTCTTACACCCACTTCCTCCCCTACTTACAATCGTTCCTTCTCAATTTCTCTTCTTCCTTCCTTCTCTTCTTCTCCACCTTACCCAACACCCCCTTCGCCCATGATACTGCCCTTTTGCCAAAACCTATTAAAATCCTTCATGCAACCGCATTTCATTCTCGCTATAAGTCCTGACTTCATTGCTCACAATATCTTTTTCCTTCCGCTTTCACTCCCCTCTCTTATCCCTCCCACCTCCTTTCGTGAAAACCATAACCTTCGACTTGTCCGAATTTAAGTCTAACCTATTTGTGTCCAAGTACCTTCTCAATGTTTTCATCATCTCCTTTAAAGCCTCTTCGCTCATTGCTGGCAGTACTATGTCATCTCCAATATAATTTATTTCACATTTTTCACGGCCATCGTTTTAACCCTCAAGCGTGGTTTCGATTTCAGCTTTTCGTTTTTTCGAGAATAAGTTAGCCAACTTTTCCTCGGAAATTGGACTCTTACAAATCTTAAGTCCATACTGGAAACGGATTTTATTTTGAACTCTCTATATCGTCTATACCGCTAGGCGGCTGGTTGCCAAAAATCGGCAGGAGTTTGACTCAGTAGCTTTTCGACCGAGAAGCGCATCGTACCATAGAGGGCGATACACTTCGACAAACATTCCTTGTAAATTGCACGACTAATTTTTCATCATTAGGCTCATTCTTGTTCCTTTTAAATTCCGGCTTTTCATTACAATCAGTTTTTATCCCTTTTTATTATTTTTTAATATAAAATTTATAGTCAAGTTTCTTAGCAACCAGCCATTCTTAGGAGTCATCCAGGATCCCGGATCTTCTAACTTTAAGGATGTTGGAGGTTCTTTATCAGTGATTGAAAGGTTAGCAGAGTGTCCGCATCTCGTTCTTTGGTAGTGCGTGCCGCAATCGCGATTTTCTTTGCCGTTCGTTTGCTCAGGATCGGCGGATAAGAAAATAATAGATAATTTCAGGATTCGCCGGACTGTCGACCAAACGACATAAGAAATTGCTTGATTCGGCAGTTATTACCTAGTGGTTGTGATTTTCAAGCGAGTCTGATCGTTTTTAGACATTCATGTTTTCGTTCGTTCAATCGATGCCCTCTGGTGATCGGAATCCCGCTTTCCATTCCGAGGTCGTCTGTCAGAAGCCCTATAAGCATGTTGAAAAACGCCGTAAACGTTTAAATCGCAGACGGAGGAACAGTAGAAAACAACAGCTGCTCACGTCCTAGCGGATACATAATTCACACTTCCCAAAGATGCTATCGTCTCCAAACCCGGTTTCTGTCAGCTTGAAAAACGATTCGTTGTACCCAAATTGCTGGTTGGATTCCCTAGATCCGGAATACGAACCAGAAAGTCCAGCTTTATATTCGGACGGAATTACGAAAGAACAAATCCCTGAACTTACACTGAATTTCTCTCCTGTCGCTCCCACCTCCCCGTGTCTACCTGGGGACATTCACTCTCCCGGCAGTAGGGAGTTCACCTGTGAGTTTCTCCCACTCTTCACGCAAGGTCACGTCAAGGCGTGTCTTATTCTAAAAACCTAAATTCTTCCCCTTAACCTTTGCCAATCTTCCCCCTCAAAAAGGAATTTCAATTTCGTCGAATCTTCATTGATAACCGAAACCTTACCAATACGCGAGTGACCATGTCCTGACTCCTCCTACCACTGCGGCTGCTAGCTTCCTTTCCATATCCGCGATTAAAATTGCAAAAAGCGATGGAATAAGCGGACATCCTTGCCTCAACCCCCTATCTATACGGAAACCCTCAGAGATTCCCTCCGCTCCTCTCACCTCATCTTTCGTCTCCTCATATACCTCCCTTACCCTCTGATTAGGCTTCTTTCCGCTCCCCTTTCTCCCATTGCCTTCCACAACCTCCCTCTATCTACCAAAAAGAACACGCCTTTTAGATCTACAAAAACGCGCACAATTTGGCACCCTTTTTGGTTAGTTATCTATCCACCACGTGGTGAAACCCGCCTGCGTCTCCGACAATATTGATTTCTCCTCAACATTCTTACGCAGCCTGTCTGTCGACACCATCGCGTATATTTTGTTCGACGTATTTATTAGCGTAATTCCTCTGTAATTTTCCTACCTCTCCCTATGCCATTTTCTATACAGTGATACTATCAAACCCTGACTCCACCCTCTTGGGAACTCATCCCCCCAATACTCTTTTCATTACGCTCTTCAGACTCTCCCTTCCCACTTGTGTGCCAAACAGCCACACTTTGTTTTATATATCGTCTAGCACTGCTGCCTTAGACATTTTCAAGTTCCTTATCTGCTTATGTATCCCCTCGTGTTTTACCTCCTCTCGATCTACCTCCATCGTTAATTTAGCCCCCTTATCTCCTTCCGTGAATCTGAGCCCTGAAATGATTCTATAAAAAAACTTCCTCCATTCGTCACTCCCTATCTTCACACTAATCCATACCTAACGTTTCCTAAAACTATAAATTATCTGCCACACGTCCCTTTCTGTCTTAACACTTCTTAACTCCTCTTCCAGCTCTTTTTCCTTTTCCTGCGCTTTCTTCTTAAACATCACCCTAAACTCCTTCCTCAATTCTACGCACTCCTTCCTTTCCGCGGTTCCTTTCTTCCACTTTCTATACTTCTCTTTCACTTTTCTCTTCATCATTTTAAATTCTCTCCCCTAACAACCTTTTTTCCCTACCCTGCCTTTCGCCACCCTCCCTAACCCCTGTCATAATTCTCGCATCAGCCCTTCATTTCGTCTTTACACTGACCGCCTCCTGTAGCCTTCACCTATACCCCCTTCACAACTTTGGCTCTACTCTATCGCATTCCTTTCTCTCTACCCACGTGTCTTCCAATCTAATGACATTAAATTTCTGAATATACCTTCAGAAATCCTGATCTTTCTTCTTTACCCCTGCTACGTTCCAGTACAGCACCTTTAATACTTCTCCACTCGGCTTTACTCCCACCCGCCTACTTCCTACGAAAGAAATTTGCCTGCACTCCCTTCAACACCTTCTTTTCCTCGTCCCATGCGCACATTTTCTCATCTACCTTTATTTTGCGATACCGTACCTTTGCCGACCTACCTCCACTCTTTCCCTCCTAGCCCTATCATTCAGAATTCTTTTAACATCCCTTCACTTGTCGTAAAATCTTTATCGATGAAAACCGTCTTATCGCTGATCCTATTTTTGTTCCGCATTAGCCCCAACTTTTCTTTCCACCTCTCTAATTTTCCACCACCGTCACTTCATTCCTCTTCTCCCCTCCATCCTAACTTTCCTACCTTTCCTTTAACCCACACTATGCTCTGTAGTAGCGCTTACATCCCCTCCCTTTCCTTCCCGCTCTTTTGCTCTAATCCTCTTATTACAATATTATTTCTCGTATCTGCCTTCTCTCTTCTCTCCATCCTCAACTCCGTTGCCTTGATCATTTCCCTATCTACTCTCTCCCCCTTTTTATTCCAACGCTTTCGGACTTTCTCTTATATCACATTCTTCATCCTCTCGCAAATACCTTGCTTCTCGCCATCCCCCTTGTCAACTACTTCAATTTCCGACCCGCCCTTCACGTTTTTAAGCCTTTTTTCCGCATTTTCCTTCCACGTCCTATTCTCTTCTTCCAGCTGCAATTATTAACTGAATAATTGTTTTTGTAAAGGAACTCTGATGCGCCATTCAACACAGGGCTACGCAGAGCTGGCCGTTGTTGGCTTCTGAAAATGTCCTCCCTGTATAATTCACTACCAGTACTGCCAGTTATCTCGCTGACCACCTACCGCTCTTCAGTTGGAAACTGTGACCTACCCCTGTAAAAAAGTACGTACTTCAGCCAAAAGATGTCTCTGAAGGCCGATGTCGCTTACTGCCTCAAATTTTCCGGTTCTTTGTACTATTTCACTCCTCACACCCTTTTTTCTCCCCTAACACCCCCCAGCACTACGAGTTTCCCTATTTAGCCAAATCCCACCCCACAAATACAATGAAAATTAATCTTTAACGCAACAATTCACCTCTCACTACCCTAATCTCCTTCTAGACTTGCACCCTTACATTCCACTCACACCTTCCACGCAAACTCTGTAAAAACTTCTCACCACCTGTCACTGCACACTTTCTTATTACCGCCACCAACATGCAAGTCGTCAACTCATACTTTATATAGGTTTCAGTATAATGCCATTGGAGGATAGATCCGCTCTTGATGTTATTTGAATCCGCCGCCGTCGAAGTAGGCGCCGCTGACGATAAAAGTGAGGCATTACGTAGGATCGTGGTGGTGGATGATGCATGTTCTAATGCTGTGCCAACATGTTTTTTGGCTTTGCAGCACTATGGTCATTAGAGTTGTCATCATATGTGGCATGTTGGGCATGACAATTCATGGATTAATTCCTGTTGCGGTCCTATTGAACGGGTGTTGGTTCTATTTTCCGTTTAGCACACTTCGGAGATACACATGGTTGGTGGATTGATTATCTTATATTAAAAAGTTGGTATGAGTTGCTGATCGGTTGAGCGTTACCAGATCTACTGCCCATGTGTTGCAACGAAGTCGTGAATGGCTATTCAGGCAGGATGAAGAGGATCATCTCATTCTTAGAAATAAGACAATAATTAGCTATTCCTTTGAATATTATTTCTCCATGACAAGGCTCTACTTGACGCAAACGTAGTAGATCGTACAGAATTCGGCTGGGGATAATTTTACTTTTGAAAACATATATTTAATTTAGATACATTTTTATGAACTTATCCTGTGCTCTTTTTTTAAAAAAATAAAACTTTAGATAGTTTGAAGAAAACGAAGAAAAAATTACAATTTCAGCTACAATCTTTCTGATTACTTTTTTATGATGATTTGGGAATTAACAAGAATTATCAATTATTTAAAAAGTTTCATAAACAGATTAAGAGTTTAGCCATTTTGCAACGAATAGGATCAATTAGTTTAGAGAATCATGAAAGAATATATTTCCTATAAATATTCTCTACAATGTTTTTCAACTTAATAATAAACTTTGACGTGCACACGAGATATAATCCAGCGATGCCTAAAAACTGAAGAAAAAACTGAAAATTACCTTTTTCAATTAATATTTAATTTTTAATTGAAACCGATCGTCAACCCCGTTTTTCAGATTGGCGGAAAAAAGTATCTGGGGAACATTGAGAGTTGAAACAACTTGCAGTAAGACATTTGTTCCTTATTATTAAAGGAAGATCTCCGGAAGTTTTTAGATTGATTCATTCAAAATTGGCGGATATATCTATTTTACAAGAAGGCATGCCACGCCACTAACGATAGCTCCGCGAGCACTCAACACCATCGGGCAGCGTGATCACCGCTGGCGGCGTGGACTAGTTTCTTGTTAAATGGATATTTTCGCTAATTTTTAATGAATCATCCTGGAAATTTCCAAAAAACTTTCCTTAATAACGAGGAACTAAAGTTTCACTGGAAGTTGTTACAACAGTAAAGTTTCCCCGATACTTTTTTTTGTGAAGCTGAAAAAACGGGGTAACCGGTATGTTTCAATTTGCAATTAAATATTAATAAACAATAAGCTATTTTCAATTTTTCTTTGGCTTATAGACATTGCTACATTGCTAGGGTATATTTCATATGTACATCAAAGTTTCAAACAATTCCGATAATATTTACTCAACTTACGATGATTTATTTCTTGAAAAGTAATTGAATTTAGGAACGAATTTGTCTCAGTTTTTCATGCTTATTATTAAAAATAGTCATCTGGGACAAAAATGGTAAATAGGAAAAAGTTACCGCCTTATCATTTTCTACAAACCAATATTTAAGAAACATCACTTTTATGATTAAAACATTTCTGTCCCCCGGGACGTTGAGGAAATAATTTTACCCGATCATGAGCGCTTGGCAACTTTCTTGATCCAGATCCTCAATTTTTCATAAACATATTCAGAGTTTGTCTATTTTTCGAGGAATATGCACAATTTTTTACGGAGTCAACCAATAATGTCTGTGTGATTATTCTTTTCTATGATGCTTTGAAAATTTACAAGAATTATAAATTATTTAAACAGTCTACATAAACACATTCAAAGTTCGGCAATTTTTTTTACATAATTAACTAAGAATATCTTTCCGATTACGTTTTTTCGAGACCCTTTGTAAATTCGTAAGTATTATTAATTATTTAAACATTTTCTATAAATAAATTGAGGGCTTAGCTATTTTTCAACGAATATGCTCGATTTCTTTACGGATTTAACCAAGAATATATTTTCGATGACTTTTTCCTACGATAATTAAAAAAATTATGATAATTATTAATTCAAATAAATACAGAGTTCGGCTTTTTTTAACGATTAGAATATTTTATATCCTTTAATTTGGAGATTCTTAGCATGTGCACTACGTTACTACTTTTACTCTTTTCTGTATACGAGTCAGTACATCGTAGTCTGTGTTATTGAGCAGTGCGTTAATGAATAGTTTACAATGATTTCGCTTACACCACACATAAGTCCACATATATCAGAAAGGTTTTTGATAAATTCTATAGCCTATAACAAGCCAAGATTATTCTATAGCTGTGCTACTGATCCATTTGCTTTAGCCTCTTAAGTATCTTTATATCGTCCGTACATACTGTGATTTTTACGGACAAATTACGATGCAAATTTTCACTTCAAAAACATGTCGACAACTGTGAAGGATCAAGCCTTGCCTGATATCAACTTATTTAACATAACTTTACCGAACAGAACCTGACCTCACCTAACCTGAATTAACAGAAATTTATTGAACTACACGTAAAGCTCTGGAAGCATATTTTCCCAGTAGCAAATGTGTGCTACATCGAATGGGTCAACTCGAGCCTAACCTAGAAATAAATCTAGCCTAACCTAACCTCACGAAACACAATTAAACTGATTGTGTTGTCTCGTTGTGTTTGCGGTACCGTTTCATTCAGCCTCGGCTTAACCTACATAGAGGTTTAACCTATCCTAACCTAACAAAACCTGACCTAACCTAACCGATTACGTTGGCAACCCTGTTCTTAAACGTCTTAAACGTAAGCGTAACCCTTTGCATCGTTCCTTCGAAGAAAAAAGGATACGTTATAGCAGGCAGAAAATAGACTGAAACAGGTCAATGAATCAATTTAATTACGATAAAAAGCAAGATAAAATGTAAACACCAAAGATAGTATAAATATATCCCTCAAGTCTAAGAAAAGCAGAGAGAAAATTTTTTAAATAAAACTCTTATTCATTTGCATGTTCAGTTACAGTTCTACATTTATTTGATACAAACATTGTCAGGTTAATAGAAATGGGGTCAATTCTACTTGTCGTTCTAAGTTTCTTCAAATGAGTAATGTGCGTCTAAATTTTTAACGACCTGTAGTACAATGAAATGAATTTTATTGTGTTACAACGGGAACACTTAAGTTAAGTTGTGTTGCGTTAAGCAAAATTTCGTTAGGTTCTGTTAAGTTAGATTCATTTGCAGGTTAAGATCGAGTTAACACATTAAATATAGTACACATTTAAGGCTGAGAACCGCACGCTTACATAGCTACACGTGTGGTTGAATTTCATTCGGCTAGGTTAGGTTAGATCAGGTTTTGTAAGGTTAGGATAGGTTAAACCTCTATGTAGGTTAAGCCGAAGCTCAATTAAACGGTACCGCAAACACAACGGGACAAAACAATGAGTTTAATTGTGTTACGTGAAGTTAAGTTAGGTTAGGTCAGGTTTTTTTTAGGTTAGGATAGGTTTGACCTCTTTGCAGGTTAAGCCCAAGCTGATTCAAACGGTACCGCAAACACAACGGGACAACACAATTAGTTTAATTGTGTTTCGTGAGGTTAGGTTAGGTTAGGCTAGGTTAGATTTATTTCTAGGTTAGGCTTGAGTTGACCCATTCAATGTAGCACACATTTGCTATTGGGAAAATATGCTTCCAGAGCTCTACGTGTAGTTCAATAAATTTCTGTTAATTCAGGTTAGGTGAGGTCAGGTGCTGTAGGGTAAAGTTATGTTAAATAAGTTGATATCAGGCAAGGGTTGATTCCTCACAGTTGTCGACATGTTTTTGAAGTGAAAATTTGCATCACTGGCATTATTTTGAATTTCATTTGCCTCAGTGCATGATTTTTCTTCATTTTTTGAGGTTATGAATCAAACAATACCGTGATGGGTGATTTTTGATACCGAATTTGAATTCAGCGCCCCAAAATCCATAGGCATACGTGTGTCTTGTTACCAGATCCGCACACTTTTTTTGTGTGTGGCTGTGTAATTCTTTGCGAATGTACAACTAGGAACACTGCTGTAGTGTGGAAATATTGTTTAAAAATTATTTTCAAATCTCAAAAATTTCCAATCAATTTGAATGCTCGAAAGGTTCTAGAAACCGTATTCATCAGGCAT
>NC_046660.1:146733913-146736303 GCF_010883055.1 Belonocnema kinseyi
ATTTTTGTATTTCCTATTGTATATTACAGACATTTTATGATAACTGTAAGATTTGCGTCAGAAATACATTATTGTATTCTTGAATCACGAAGTAAAAATAAAACACCTTATAAGTATTACTGATGAAACAAACAAAATGATCACTTACTGGCATCAAAAGGTGTTCGCTCTGGATGACAAATTCAATTCCTTACGTTTTTCGGATAATTCAGCATTTGGTATGTCATGCACATATTTTTTTCTTTTCTCTATTTAACATGTTTTCGGTGAATATGACCATCACATTACAAGAAATTATTTTTTTATTGCAGTGATTAATTTAATTTTCGCATACATTACAAAAATGATACATAGTGATGAATAAAATTAACATTTCAAACAAATCTTACAAAAGTATTTCCCCGTCCAAGAAGTTTAAGGCGCTTCAAACGGCTGTCAAATTCGCAAGGCTCAAACTAAATGTAAACGGTTGAGTTTTTTAACGCCATATTTTAAGCACATAATCTAAAGGCAATTATAATCGGCTTAGCTCACTTTTTCCCGAAAAAGAAATTGAAAGTGGAGATTATTTTTTCTCGCTTGAAACTGGCGCGTTGTGTACAGTACACGGGGGTATAACAGTGGCTGGGTACAAGAGCAGCAAGCGCGGGACTCGTCTGTCTTCCCAAGTTACTTACCAGTGGTCAGTATTTTTGGAATCGAGATATCTAAAACAGGTTTTTACGATCCAGTAAATAAGTTTATTATAATTTTTTTGTGTTTTCACACAATTTTCGCTACGAAATGACTGTATTAGTACGTGCATTCATTATCAATTGGCGAATTACCAAAATTAATGTATTCGCAACAAAAAAGTTTTGAACTGGTAAACGTAAAGGAAACGAAATTTGTAATTTAACATTTTCAAAATTTTGAAGATGTTGAATTTTCAAGATTTATAGTTAAAGTTGTAAAAATAATCCGCGTCAACACAAAAAAATCATGAATGTACTAAATAAGAATGAAAATTGTTATTCATAAATTAGCAAACAAAGGTAGGTCTACTTTATTTGTCACATTTAAATAAACTGAACTAGCGGTGGACCCAGAAAAAATTTCGGCAGGGGTTTTCAATATATACATATATGTATATCCTATGCATTTAAATTATAAAAGTACATTTATTATTGCATTATTTATAGTGTTACAATTTCTACTATGATTATAATATAAAAAAGTACATTCATGAATGCAAATTATGATTTAAGTTTCAACATTTTCCCTGAACAAGATTTATAAGGTGTTTAAAGTTCTAATGTTTCATCTTTATGAGATTTTCTGCGATTGAAAATTATTCAATTCATCGACATCGCCTATTTCGAAGCTATTTTCTGCTTCCTTATTATTTAAATGAATGTTTGAAGTCACCTGATTTCTCATTTTGAGTGTGTGATGATGGCCTTGTCGCTTGAGAAACCCAATGTGCGAGCAGCAGTGAATCGCGACAGATCGTTGTCCGATCTTTTCGGATCAGTAAAGTGATTAACTCAATAAAGACATTAAATCTTACATCTTACAAAAATGTCTACATAAACGAGTGAGTGATCTGTGTGGTTCTCAAAACTGGTCTTAGCCTGTCAAGTATTCTATACTTGAAATAAAACTTGAACTATTCATTATTCCTAACGATTCTTCTCTGTCTAATTCCTGACCTGGCAAAATTAAATATTTATAAACATAAACATTAAACATAAGAACATTTAACATTAGTAATTGATACTACTGAAATATATATTACAGTAATATCGGACTTTAAGAGCTTTATACGATTTAAAAAATATGGTTTGAATAAATAATTGTTTTAAACAAATTATATTCATTCAAACAATTCAGAAATTGTACGGTCAGAAGAATAATTAGATGTCTTATATTTTATTTCATTTTTCTTAAAGTTATCAAAAAAGCTGCTAGAGCAAATAAAAATTGTTTAAAGAAATAGAGATATGTTAAAAATTATAATAAATGTATCAAAATTATGTAATCATTCAAGGAAAACTAGTTCAGGATACGAATTTGAGAAAAATTAAACATCTCTGTCTCAATTTTTAGAAATTTTGTAAATAGACAATAATTAATAGTTTAAATGATTATATAATTTTTTAAACAAAATGTAATAATTCAAGCAATTACCAAATATTACTATTCAATAAGATAATCGATAATTGTTACATTTTTTGGGCAAAAATAATTGTTAAAATAATTTACATTTATTTAAACGCGTATATATATATATATATATATATATACACATATATATATACGAGGGTAGTTCAATAAGTCCTTAGAATGACCAACAGATGGCGCGCGAATCGCTCCAAATCATCTGTTTTCAGTCAGCACCACTCCCGACT
>NC_046660.1:146736403-146767509 GCF_010883055.1 Belonocnema kinseyi
ACACATGCTTCGTTTCAATGGCTAAAATTGAAGAACTAAAATTCGAATTGGTCGAACACCCACCGTATTCACCAGATTTAGCCCCCAGTGACTTTTTCTTTTATTTCCAAATCTAGAATCAAACCGAAGGGCCTATACAAAGCCACCGAACGCATCCTCGGGTTGCGGATGAAGGGCCCCTGTACCAAGAGTTTCTGCTGAATATGGTTACAAAAATAAATAGGCAGTCGCAAACAATTGTCCAGGGGTGGTCCCGAATGAATCAACCCCCAAGCGGAGGTGTGAAGACCGTGCCGAAAGCTGAATGGCACCTGGGTGAGGTGTCTAGAACGGTGACTCTGGGATACCGGGCGACCTCTCAGAGTACGCAGCCTTATTCTTGCATGCGGGGCTCTACAAGGATGGACGAACCCCTTTCCCTAGCTTCTCGTGGGAACAACAATGACAACACCAAACATAGTTGTAGTAAGTGTGGTTCAAAACAACAGAACGCGCAGGGCTCCCAACAATGGGTCGGCCAACAATGCCGACCAATCTAGAGCTGGGGGAGCCAATGAAAATGGATTCAATGCGATCGATCGGCGGGATATCGCGACCTTTGGGTGGACGGAGCAACTGAATCACGACTTGCTAGAGTCCTACGATGCGAGTGTGGCCCGTGAAGGCGTTACATGGCACGGCTGCATGCTCTGTGGTGCGAGAAACACCCGGAGCTATCGCACTTTTCGCAGCAACGTCTGCGAAACCATGCTGAACTACTCCAAAGAAAGGGCTATGTAAGCGGAACAACTACTCTACCACAGCTAGAACAAGCCGGCAACAGAGAAAGACAGGCGACATTAAGACAAACAGCGGGCAGGCATCCAAAAGAGGAAGAGCGATGCTCTATGACAATAATAAATCAAATTACTCTGATAAAAAACGCCTTACTTGTACTCCTTGTAGCAGGATTGAGTAAGTGAATGGTTTAAAATAAACTCAAAATAAATAGGTAAAAAAAAATGGAAGTAGGAGAAAACTACGATGGTGGTTCAAATATGATTGAGATAAATACTCTGACACTTTTATTTACTATCAAACAAATTTAAAAGAATTTACAGTTTTTCTAGGTATTTTCCCTCACAACTTACGCATTTTGCCCACCTTTCAGGAAGTTTTTTAATGCCGGTATCGAAGAATTCCTTGGGCAACTCGGACAGCCATGTTCACGAACTCCTCTACCTCGTCGTCGGTGTTGAATCTTTGACCCCCGTGGGCTTCTCTCAGTGGTCCAAATATGTGGTAGTCGCAGGGTGATAAATCTGGACTGTAGAGGGGCGGGATGTTCTAGTACCTCCCACCCCAATTCCGATATTGTGTAGAGCGTGAGACGTGCGGTATGAGGGCGCGCGTTATCCTGAAGAAGAATCGCACTTCGTGCTGGAATGCTCCTCCGTTTCGAGCAATAAGCGGGTTTCACGTATGTTTTCAGAAGGTTAGAGTAGTACGCAGCATTGATGGTACGTTCAGTGCGCAGGAAATCGACGTACAATACGCCACGTCTGTCCCAGAACACAGTATACCTAACCTTACCCGCGGACCTGGTTGTCTTCGCTTTAACTGGCGCCCCTTGCCCCTTCTTCCTTCACTCTTTAGACGACACCTTGCTTTCGGGAGTGTAATAGTGTTCCCATGTCTCGTCTTTAGTGAAGATTTGCTTTAAAAAACCGTCCTCCTCCGCCTCCTATAGCGTCAGCAAGCGGCGACAAGCTACCAACCGCGTGAATTTTTGCTCGAAGTTCAACAGTTTAGGAACCCATCGCGCCGTTACTTTGCGATATTGAAGGTGTTCGTGGATGATAGACTCTACACTACCAATACTGATTCCGAGTTCAGCTGAAATGTCTCGAACATTCATCCTACGGTCCTCCAAAATCATTTGTTCTACGCCGCGAATGTTGTCTGGTGTCATGCTGGTTCGCGGTCGACGATCATGCGGCTCATTCTCGGCGGTTTCGCGGCGAACCTGGAATGCTTTGGCCCATTTAAACACGGCAGCCCTACTCAGGCACTCACTACCGAACTGATTTCGCAAAAGCGTGTGAAACATGCGCTCCCGACGAAAATTATGCCACACTGTTCGTAAGGGACCCAGCTATCACATACTCAAGCCACGACCTTCAAAACATACATGCACGCCATCTCCAGCGTTTGTCTCGATCATATTTGAACCACCCTCGTAGTTAGAACGGAAAAATAAGAAAGATAGCAAAAAACTAGGAGGAAAGTGAATGAGAAACAAGAAAGTTAGAAAAGGAAGCGGCGTCAGTAATGAAAATTGGCGAGCGAACTAGGAACCAGTGACGTCATACAAACAAACCTAACACTTCCCGCCCCAGTGGGTACGTCCGCAACGCAATCAGGCCAAGCGCAACCGGGAAGTAGTAAAAACCGAGACGCTCACTTAATTGAACGTGCCAGTTTTTAATCAGCCATGAGAACCCCTGAGCTATTTGATAAAAATAGAAAAGGGAAATAGATCAAATTGAATGCGTTTAAGATCTGGAAAAATAAAAATTATTCCGACAATGGCGAATCCATTAGACAATAAGAATAAAATAGCCTGAGAAAATAAAGAGCTTAGATTAGTTCAAAAAATAAGAGACGAGGAAGATAATGCACAAGAACTGATGACTCATGAAAATACAGAGAGTCAAGCAATTAAGCATTTTAGATAAAGAGGATAATAAAAATATTAAAGTAAAAATGATGCAGGAAATGATAAAAGTCAAAATAATATTGAAAATGAGAATCAAAATAGTCATCAAAATCAACAAAGACAATTTAGGCCAAGGTATCGTAGCCAACAAAATATGCAACAACACAAACCAAGATTCCCAAATGAAAATCCAAAATTTTCAAATAATAATTCGAATTATACAAATAATGAACGATATCCAGGAAATCAGATGTTCATGCATAATAACAGTAATTTAAAAAATCAAAACACAGATGGCCAAGCATTATTGTATGCAATGAATCAGTTATTAGGAAACACACAGGCATGACAATTTGAAAATACTCCGCAAATACTAGCGCTTTTATATCAGGCGGAAGAAAATAAAAATAAATCTGAAAATAAAAAAGAAGAGAAAGGACAGATCAAAAATACGAAAAATTCAGATGATGAAAATAGTAGGGATACTAGAATAGGTGAAATGAATCCAAGTGCACATGATTTCACGAATCCAAATTCAGAAAACCGAAATTTTAATTATAAGTTACGAGAACCCATTACATGCTGCAATTGCAGGAAAATAGGCCATTTTCGACGCGATTGTTAGTATAGGTTAGATATTTCTTATTTAAATTAATACCCGAATTAAAATCGATTGGAGTAATAGGAACGGACATGGTCGAACAAATAGTTTTGAAGATGGATTATGAAAAAAATATTTGGTGGTTACCACAATTACCAAATATTGAATATGCGATTGAATCAAAATTAATTAAAATGCAGGAGCCAATAATGAAAGAAACGAAAGAAAATGCGAAAGAGAATGAGAATAGGGAAAGTGATAAGAGTAAATTAAAATTCGGATCCAAGATTAGCCTGCAAAACGACATGCGAGAGAAAGCGACAGATATTCTACCGTACAAAGACTCTTCTCCCGTTTCGCCACATACCCCACCCCAACCCACTCCACATATCGAGCGACGCAACACTGGAACGTGCCACCGTGGGAGTACAGAGATTAGATAAGCGGGCTAATCAAAATATAGAGAGAAAAACGAAAACAAGTAAGGATAGAAACAAAATAAATACAAAGTTACAGGTGAAAAATAAAGATGGGAATTTAAATACAGAATTTAAAGGGTTATTTGAATGCAATAAAGAGAAAAATGATTCGAAATTTAAGGCGGTGTTAGATAAAAAGGAAGAAAAAAATGATTCAATGATAGAAAAATTATTCAAAATTAGAAAAAGTAATTGGTATAATTTTAGAAATAATGCGGTAATAAATAATAATATAACGCGCGTGAAAATAGAAAAGTAGGAAAATTTAGAATTTTTCGAGGAAATTTCTGAAGGCATAGTAGAGTTGAATGAAGCACAACAAGTGCAATTAGAAAATCTGATTAAAATAAAAGTTATAGATCAAGGAACAGAATTAAAACCGACCCATTTGACTAGCGATAAAATAGATGTGCAAGATCACGAACCCATTAAGCAAAGCCACTATTACGTATCACCGAAAATAAGAGAGATTATGTGCGAGGAAGTAGATTGACTTTTAGAAGAAAAAATAATAGAACCAGCGAATAGCGATTGGTCAAATTCGATTGTAATGATAAAAAACCGAATGGAAAATATAGATTTTGTTTGGATTGTAAAAAAGTATATAAAATCACTAAAAATGATTTATATACAATTCCGATAATGTCTGAAATATTAGACACACTGATATCAGCAAAATACATGTCAAAAATAGATCTTCGTTCAGCATATCATCAGATACCGTTGGACGAGGAATCTAAACCGATAACAGTTTTTATTGTTCCGGGCAAAGGAATGTATCAGTTTAAGAGGATACCATTTGGATTGGGTCAGTAAGTGAATGAAATTTGACGTGCTTTCTGGGAGGCAAAATCATCAATGATTTCTCCAAAGTCCATTTCTCAAAGTAAATCACTCACTATACTGAACAATGACAAATGTACAAGACGTTTTTGAGTCATTGTCCTACGTAGGCCTTTGTCATAAGGGGGCCCCGCCGTAAATGCGACTCTGTTCGGGAAAACAGTCGAGCCCTCCGCTTGCTGCTTTTGCATTCAGACACTGGTATATCCCCGCGTACTGCACACAACGCGCCAGTTTCAAACAAGAAAAAATAATCTCCACTTTCAATTAAAAAAAAAATAATAAAACCGACAACAGTTTTTATTGTTCTGGGCAAAGGAATGTATCAGTTTAAGAGGATGCCATTTGGATTAATAAATGCTCCTGCTACATTCCAGCGCCTGATAGACAGAATAATAACACCAGAATTAAAGCCGCATGTATTCTGTTATCTCGATGATATAATTATAGTCTCAACAAATTTTGAAGAACATTTAAAATACTTGGAAATTGTTTTAGATAAAATTAAAATGCAGGTTTGACAATAGGTTCGGATAAATGCGAATTTGGATGTTCGGAAATTAAATATTTGGGTTTTAAAGTGAATGAAAAGGGATTACAAGTTGATGAAGAAAAAATGGAACCAGTTTTAAATTTTTCAAGGCCAAAAACAATTAAACAATTTTAAAGACTTATAGGAATCGCTTCATGGTATAGGGAATTTATCCCTTAAATTTGCAGAAATTATGGAACCATTAGAAAAGTTATTAAAAAAGGAAGTAAAGTGGGAATGATCTGACAAATAGGGACAGGCTTTCACGACAATTAAACACTTACTAACGACAGCACCAATTTCTGCCTGACCTGATTTTGAAAGCCTATTCCAACTTGAAACTGATGCTAGTGACATAGGATTAGGAGCTGTTTCAACACAAACAATAAACGGCGAAAATTATGTAATAGCGTTTGCGAGTAGAGGTCTGAATGGAGCTGAATATAAATATTTAGCTTCAGAAAAAGAATGTTTAGCCGTAATCTGGGCGATTAGAAAGTTTAGACCATATTTAGAGGGTTATTCTTTTAAAGTTATTGCAGACCATATTGCATTAAAATAGTTACATAACTTAAAAAATCCAACAGGTCGATTAGCAAGATGGGCTTTATAATTGTTAGTATACGATTATGAAATCGTATATAGAAAAGGAAGTTTAAATCTGGTAACAGATGCTTTATCAATAAAAATCACATAAAAGTCTCAAGTATTTTAGCCAACAATATAGAATCGAAGGGAAAAGATTTTAAAGAAATTTAAAATAACTGGTATAAAACTAGAATGATTCATGTAAAAAATAAACCAGAGGAAAATCCTAATTGGAGAATACGCGATAATCAATTATATTTTTATAGACCTGACCCTCTAAAATCAAGCTTAAATTTAGATAGCAACCCGTGGAAATTAACAATACCGGAAGAATTGTCAGAACAAGTTTTAATTGAAAATCATGATATTAAACAAGCAGGTCACTTAGGCATGGAAAAAACGTATGCAAAAATTCAGAAAATTATTTTTAGCCCGGAATGTATTCTGAAACGTTCAAATATTTGAAAGAATGCGATATTTGTCAAAGAATAAAACCAAAAGTAAACAATTAGATAGGTTTGATGGGATAGCGAATAATGGAAGAACCAAGGACGCTAATAGCATCTGACATGGTGGATCCACTACCAACGACAAAATGTAAAAATCAAGACATTTTAGTTTTTGTTGATATGTTTACAAAATGAGTAGAAATAATTCCAGTAAAAATAAATTATCGTCAACCGTTGAAAAAGAATTTCATAAGCGTATAATTTTGAAAAGGGGAACATCTAGAATTTTGTTTACAGACAATGCAAAGGAATATGTAAATAAGTCAATAATTAATTTAACAAAAACTTTTGGCATTAGACACTCGAAAACTCTTAAATATCATGCACAAGCAAATCCAACAGAAAGATGTAATAGGTCAATTAAAACAGCAATTAAAGCGTATTTAGAAAAAGACCATAAAGCATTTTGGGACACACCAGCTTTTTTAAATTTAGGTACAGAACTTCAACCCATACAAGCTTTGAATAAAGATTTAGACGGAAAAAACTAAATAGAATTTCAAGAGTCAGAGAAATGGGTAGATAGAATGAAAACATTAAAAATAATTAGAGAAGAGGTAATCAAAAATTTAGATATCGCAAATGATACGAAATCTAGGTATTATAATCTAAGGCGTAGACCTATAACTCTTGAAATTGGCGAGCGAGTACTAAAAAGCAATAAAACATTGTCAAATAAAGGGGAAGAAATAGCTGAGAAACTTAACAAAAGTTTTGAAGGACCATTTTTTATCAAGGCAAAAATTTCACTAACAATTTAGGAATTAAAAACGAATAATGAAAAATCACTAGGTAATTGGAATGTAAAAAATATTTAAAAATTTATTAGTAGATTATAATTCAAATTTTTCTTTGGAATGGCATACACTTGAATGATTTGATTTTTTAACACTACTGACATTGACAGAAAATGACAGTAACACATACCAAAAATAGACCGAAAAACAGAAAAATATTTATTTTCAGAAAAATGGACCCAAGAATGATCTTAAAATGCAAGGATTGTTTTAAGGAGTTAGTTGTAGAGGAACTATTGTCTCATTAATGTAAGAAATGGATAGAGTTAATGCAACCGCCAGCGAATAAAAATAAGGAATAAGAGATAGCGAGAAGAGAAGAATATGGTAGAAGGAAGAAGGCATAAACTGATATTAACATGCACAGGGAGTTAAGAAAGATAAGGGCAGAAGAAATGAAAAAAAAAACAAGAATGGTTAGAGAGAGAAGGGTATGATAAATCAATGCCCAAATTAGAAAAAAAAGAAAGAAAAAGAATTGGAGAAGAGGTAAGAGAAATAGTAGATGAAACACGCAGCGACCTAGAACTAATGTCTTGGACGGCAATTTTGGAAGCGATTGAGAGGGTAAAATAGGAAAAAAATTACAAAATTCAAAAATTGTTGAGAGCAATGGCGGAAAGGGGAGCAAAGGAAGCAGAAGGCAAGGAAAAAGAGGAAATAGATTAAGCATGGAGAAACCGCCGAGCAGAATTAAGAACCTGGGATTTGGAGAACAGGAAAAGATAAAATAAATAAAATAAAAATAAATACGGCTATAAGAGGCCAAGATTGAATTATAATTAAAAATAAAAGTAAAATTTAGATATAAGTTAATTTTCAGGAAAGAAGAGTCACGAAAAAGCAGAATCTTAAAAGGATATTCATCGGAATGGATAACACAGAAAATTTTGAAAAAATATATTAAGATAAGAAATTTGGAAAAAAAATATATGAAAAAAAAATTCTAGATTTTACATGTTTTCGAAATAAAATAAGAAAAAGACATGTAGAAAAGAATAAAAGTTGCGTTTTTTTGTTTTTATTTTTGTTTTAAGTGTAGGGTGTGTTAAATTATGTTTCAGCTTATAAGAAGAATTATTGAAAGAATAAAGGTCGTCCCAAATAGAGGGGGGGGGGGGTTGTAACAAGGTTACAAGCACCCCGCTACCTTAAGGTTCTGTGGGCCCATGATTAGGAGTGGGGAATGACACCCCTAGTGCTTACAAGCGTAAACTTGCCCCGAAGGCAAGCTATCTTGTCTAGTGCTCACTGCACGCTCCGTGGGTCGGTACCTTGTTCGATACTCCGCACCCCTGCGCTTCACGACGCCACCCGATCTTCCGGGATCATCCTCAAGATTTCAGCCCCCTTGCTGAACCACCAACTGCTCTAGAACCTTGGCTTCGCCGCCAGGGTGCGACTTTTGAACTACGTTGTAACTCTAGTTTAAATAATCCCTCTTTACTTCACCTTGTTTATCTAATGATTGACTTCATCTAACTCTCGACATTCCAAATTCCTACACCCTTCCTTTTAATTTGCGAGATCCCTCACAGAGTATTTTATTGAATTTTAAATATTTTTTCCTTACAGTTTTTATTAAAATAAACATAAAAACTGTAAAAAAAAATATTTAAATTCTATAAAATACTCTTTCGTTGATTTCTTCAAAATAAACGTTTCTCGGTTAAATAATTTGAAAATTAAAGTATTAACGTTATGAACGTTTATTAACTATTATTTAAAACTTTTATTACAAAAATAGAAAGAGAATATGAAGGTTTGCACTTGTCATGGTTGAAAACATAAATAGCAATGAGAATGAAGCATTTTTTGTACGAATTACCAAATATTACTGACATCTGCATATCCTTAAAATCGGCCGATGACTGCCGACGTTGGTTCACGTTTTTTGACGTACTGACGATTCAAACCGTAATAGTGACGTATCTCTCCGACAGTAAATTTATTCACGAGTATTTATAAAAAAATTCAATTCGGTTGAAAATTGACGAGTTGTCAATTATTTGTACGAACAAATCCAAAATACCCCACTATGCGCTAGTTCGGTTTACTTAAATGTGGCAAATAAAGTAGATATAACTTTTGTTTGCTAATTTATAAATAACAATTTTAATTGTTATTTATTCCACACATGATTTTTTTGCCTTGACGCGGAACATTTTACAACTTTAAACTATAAATCTTAAGAATTCAACATCTTCAAAATTTTGAAAATGTTAAATTGCAAATTTTATTTCCTTTACGTTTCACAGTTCAAAACTTTTTTGTTGCTAATACATGAAATCCGGTAATTCGCCAATTGATAATGAAGGTACGTACGACTACAGTCATTTCATAGCGAAAATTGTGTGAAGAAACCAAAAAAAAATTATATTATACTTATTTACTGTATCATCAAAACCTGTTTTAGATATGTCCATTCCAAAAATACTGACCCCTGGTGAGTAACTTGGAAACAGAGCCGGATGAAGGTGTGTGGGTCCCGGGCCGAGAAAAAATTGAAGGCCCTTTAAATTAATAAATATCTATTATTAATTTCATTTTTACGTTTGAACAACAAATTAACACTATGAAAATACATATTTTGTTGTCATTAAGTGAATGACACTTTACGTGCTTTTTGGGGGGCAAACTCATCAATGATTTCTCCAAAGTCCATTTCTCGAAGTAAATCACTCTCTATACTGAACAATAACAAATGTACAAGACGTTTTTGAGTCATTGTCGTACGTAGGCCCTCATCATGTGGGGGCCCCGGGGCTTTCGCCCCGGTTGCCCGCCGTAAATGCGACTCTGCTTGGGAAGACAGTCGGGCCCTCCGCTTGCCGCTTTTGCATTCAGACACTGGTATATCCCCGCGTACTGCACTCAACGCGCCAGTTTCAAGCAAGAAAATATAATCTCCACTTTCGATTAAAAAAAACAACATTTTCGGGAAACAGCGAGCTGAAAGGTTCGGTATAATTGCCTTTAGATTGTGTGATTAAAATATTGCGGTGAACAATTCATGCGTTTAGACCTAGCTTTGATGTAGCCAAATTGACAACCGACACATATCGTGTTACTGCATAGTGCGCGCGACTTTCAATCGAGAAATAACACTCCATTTTCAATCACGAAATACAACAACAAAAAGGATCTTTTCGGGAAAAGTCGAGCTGGACCGACCGATATAATTGCCTTAGGTTTATGTACTTAAAATAGGGCGTTCAAAAACTCAACCGTTCATATTTAGTTTGCCCTTGTGAATTTGACAGCCGTTTGAAGCGCCTTAATCTTTTGTGTCCTTAAAAAATTTCTCAATTTGTGTTCCCTTAAATAGGTAAACATACAAATTGGGGGGTAGAAGGAGATGGACATCATTTTTATTTTTAAGTATGATTGCCATTCTACAATAAATACCTCCTCTGAGTTTTCCAGCTGTGGGCCATACCATGTTCGTTCTCGGATCATATAAATATTCAGTTCATACAAAAATGGTATGGCGTGCTGCCTTAAAAAAAAAGCATTGTGCTTTTTAGAGGACGGGACTATGAACATGTAATTCCCATTAGTAAAACCAATAATGATCCTCAGAAAAAGACAGGTCGACATTCTCGATTTGCCCTCTCTTTCTATTTCCTAATCCACTTCTGACGATCGTAGCCAGCGGTCCATTACTGGCTGTCGATGTCGAAAGCTAGATTCCTGTTGAAAGTGTTAACCTGAAATTATAAAGATTTGAAATGCAAAATTTCCAAACAGAACTTACAAAATGCAAGTTCTATATCCTCGAAAAAATTCATGACAATTGCGAAATCAAAAATATCAATCAAGAAATCACGCCACTTTAAATTTCATACGTAGTCGATTTTTATCAAGGGCTTTACGGTGATTACTCCATACATTCCATGTAGTATCCTCACATTTGTAGAAATCCCTACCGTAATCGACTGCTAACGGACTGACAAGGCACGCCGATCTAAAAATTAAAATCGTCGCTTTTTGGTATGTTTCGAAAAATTGTTCAGGTTTAGGGAAAAGTTGACATTAATGTTATAAGACTTGTAGAGAACTTTCCAACAAAGAATTTCCTCTTAAACTGATACATTCCTTTGCCCGGAACAATAAAACCTATTATCGGTTTAGATTCCTCGTCCAACGGTATCTGTGATATGCTGAACGAAGATTTATTTTTGACATGTATTTTGCTGATCTCAGTGTATCTAATATTTCCGACATTATCGGAATTGGATATAAACCTTTTTTAGTGATTTTATTTACTTTTATAAAATCCAAACAAAATCTCTATTTTCCATTCGGTTTTTTTATCATTACAATCGGATTTGACCAATCGCTATTCGTTTGTTCTATTATTTTTTCTTCTAAAAGTCTATCTACTTCCCCGTACATAATCTTTCTTATTTTCGGCGATACGTAATAGTATCTTTGCTTAATGGGTTCGTGACCTTACATATTTATTTTATGGCTAGTCAAATGGGTCGGTTTTAATTCTGTTCCCTGATCTACTACTTTTCTTGTAATCGGATTTTCTAATTGCACTTGTGCTTCATTCAACTCTACTATGCCTTCAGAAATTTCCTCGAAAAATTGTAAATTTTTCTTCTTTTCTATTTTCACGCGCGTAATAATATTATTTATTACCGCATTATTTCTAAAATTATACTAATTACTTTCTCTAATTGCGAATAATTTTTCTATTATTGAATCATTTTCGTCTTCCTTTTTATCAAACACCGTCTTTAATTTAGAATCATTTTTCTCTTTATTGCATTCAAATGGCCCCTTAAATTCTGTATTTAAATTCCCATCTTTATTTTTCACCATCAACTTTGTATTTATTTTGTTTCTATCCTTATTTGTTTTCGTTTCTCTCTTTATATTTTCATTAACATGCTTATCTAATCTCTGTATGCCCACGCTGGCACGTGCAAGTGTTGCGTCGCTTGCATGTGGGGTCTAGGTTGAGGGGCACCATGCTCTCGTACACTCTGTGTCGGCTGGGTTGCTGGCGGGATTGAGTCTAGTGCTTCACCTGTAAGGAGGCGTTGTGTGGGGTATGTGGCGAAACGAGAAAAGAGACTTCGCACGGTAGTAAATCTGTCTCCTTCTCTCGCATGTAGTTTCGCAGGCTAATCTTGGATCCGAATTTTAATTTACTTTATCACTTTCCCTATTCTCATTCTCTTTCGCATTTTCTTTCGTTTTGTTAATTATTGGTTCCTGCATTTTAATTAATTTTGATTTAATCGCATATTTAATATTTGGTAATTGTGGTAACCAGCAAATCTTTTTCTCATAATCCATCTTTAAACCTATTTTTTCGTTCATGTCAGTTCATATTATGCCATTTCATTTTAATTCGCGTACCAATCTAAATAAGAAATATTTTTCTTCGTACCCAATTTTAATTGGGATCAACGCTTAACCTAATATTTTCATCTTTTGGCCATTCGCGACCATTAATTTATTATTTGTCAGTTTTTTAATTTCATAATCTAAGTCTTATTCTTCTCACCTATTCTATTATCCCTACTGTTTTCATTACCTGAATTTTTCGTATTTTTGATCTGTCCTTTCTCATATTTTTTATTTTCAGATTTATTTTTATTTTCTTTCGCCTGATATAAAAGCGCTGGTATTTGCGGAAAATTATTCGTTTGTTGTATCTCTGTGTTTCCTAACCGCTTAATCATTGCATACAATAATGCTTGGCCAGCTGTGTTTTGATTTTTAAAATTACTATTATTATGCATAAACCTCTGATTTCTTTGATATCTTTCATTATTCGCATAATTGAAATTATTTTTTGAAATTTTTGGATTTCTATTTGGGAATCTTGGTTTGTATTGTTGCACATTTTTTTTATTGGTTACGATACCTCGGCCTAAATTGTCTTTCTTGATTTTGATCCTGATTTTGATTTCTATTTGGATTCTCATTTTCAGTATTATTTTCACTTTTATCATTTCCTGGATCATTTTTACTTTTGTTATTTTTATCATTCTCTTTATCTATAATGCTTAATTGTTGACCTCTAATTTTTTTTTTTTTTTTTAATTGTTTCAGTATATCTCTCATTTAAGTAAGTTTCTCTAAAATTTTCAATAAAATTATCTAAATATTGCCAATTATTTTTATTTAGTTGAAACCAACCTAATGCCAACAGTATTTGGAAAGAGGTTTGTATCATTCCGAATGGAAAGAGAGTTGCTGGAATTTCATTAATATTATTTTCATTCATCTCTTCTCTTTCCATATCGGTCTCGGTAATGAGTATTCTCGCATTTTCTTTCTCTTGTCCTTCTATTTCCATTCGTAATTTTTCGCGACAACTCTTGCTTTCTCTGCTCGTTCTTTTTATATCCTATATCTTTCTTTGTTAAGAGTTTCTTCCCTTTCTAACCGACTCGACTCTAGTCCTTCCCTGTCTCTTTCTAATCTTTCGAGTTCTTTTCTCTGGTTTTCAATTTCTCTACCTATTCTACTTATTTCTAATTCACTATTTTCTAAACTCCTACTATTTTAATCTTTCATTCTCCAATTACCTAACGCATTTTCAGTATTTGGGCACAGTATACCAATTTCGTGTCTATGTGAGGTATGGTTTTGTCTGTCAGGGTTTGGGGTACTCTCTGTCTGTTTTTATGTTGTCGTTCTTGGGATTGCACCTTTCGCTTGATTTGTATCTTTTTTTCCCCATCCTAACTCTCTATTTCGTACCGTTACAAATTCTAAGCTCAATTTTCTTGCTAATTCTTCTATTCTATTTTCTCCTTCGACCGATTGAATAATAATATTTTCGTTTTCAAAATTACCCGCATCTGCTTATGCATTATTTTCTTCCAGTATAATTTCCGGAATTTCATTAGTTTGACTATTTTATCTTGTATTTTCGACCGGATTAGCCATTTTTGAAATAATTTTATTCTACCGGACCTTAACTTCATTCGATTTTTTACTCCTTTATCTAACACCTTTCTTCTTTTTTACGGGCTAGCTCAGGGGTTCTTTATGGCTGATTAAAAACCTGCACGTTCACTTAAGTGAGCGTCTCGGGTTTTACTACTTCACGGTTGCGCTTGGCCTGACTGTGTTGTGGACGTATCCACTGGGGGCGGGAAGTGTTAGGGTTGTTTATATGACGTCACTGGTTCCTACTTCGCGCGCCAATTTTCGTTACTGACGCCGCTTCTTTTTATAAATTTTGTATTTATTGCTTAATTTTCTTCTAATTTTTTGTTCACTTTCTTATCTTTTCTATTCTATCTAGTTTCTTCCTACCAGTTAATTCTATTTTCCTTTTTTATTTTTTCGAAATTCATTTCCGTTTTTTCCAACCGTATTTTATTTATTTTTGTTTACGATTTTTTGTTTAAATTCCTCACTTATCCAATCCTGCTACAAGTAGTACAGATAAGGCGTTTTTTCTCAGGGTAATTTTTAAAAATTTTATTAAAGGTGGCAGAGCTTGCGAAGACGCAAAGTATACCAACTATTTTAACGGACATCTATAACAGTCTACCCGCACTTTTTTCGACTAAATACATTTTTACCCGCAATTTTTCTAAAAGATATAAAACACTTTATCGACCATAAATCAATTTCAAAAATAACTTTGCATGAAATGACATACGTGTATAATTGATTAAAAAAAAATCATCATTCATTTAACTTCTTTTCTCGACTTTGGAGTTTTTTGGGGATTGTGGGTTTTTAGGAGGGTGCCAAATTTGTGCGGAATCACGCAAATTAAAAAGAAATGGTGTAGGAAGTTGGATTGTCGAGAGTTAGGTGAAGTCAATAATCCAACAATTTAAATATAACTGTGGTTTATTAACCAAAGTTGCACTGATTAGCTCGCAAGTGGGAGATCTGGTAGGGCTCGAACCGCGCGGCGAAGCCAAGGTACCGTAAGTGGATTTGGTAATCTCAAGAAGGAGGCGGTCAAACTCTGGAAGCGTCGTCTAGAGACTCCTGGTGATTTGGGGTGCACAGCGTTACTCGTATCGGGGTGCAGAGAGCACAAGACTAGGCATGCGTGCAGGGATCACAAGCCTCAAGTAAGCTTTCCTACGGGGCAAGTTTACGCTTATATGGACTGGGGTTGTAGTCCCCCACACCTAATCATGGGTCCGTAGGGCCGTACGATAGCGGGGTGCTTGTAACTTTGTTACACAGGTCAAGTGTACATGGTTATGATGAATATTAGCACATCCAATCCTGCGTATGTTTCAAATATTAAATGAAATTGAGTTGTCCTTTCTTTCTTCTGTAGGTTAAAGTCATCTATTTGTTGTTCTAGTTGTTCCACGGTCTTTCCGCCTTCTTGAAAAGAATTAGGATTTGGTCGCCAGGCGAAATTTCTACTGACAATCTGGCCAAGTCTAAATGTATTGACGATTCGTAAAGGGTTATTGTGGTAGCTGTTGCTGCTTCCAATCCATCTAATGACACTTGTGAACTTCGCAGTGTACAGCCTAAGAGAAAAAAGTGTCTCCATCATAGGATACCTGAATATCGCATAGCTTGAAGGTTACCATAGTTAGATTGATTAGTAGCTGTATCTCACAGGTTTAGGGCGAGGACGCCTCGTAAATTGGAAAATGTCCCGGGACAGAGAATGTAGTCCCTGAGGAACTGACACGATTGATGCTCTTTTTAGGTTAAGAGCATATAGGTGTGTTCTGTGTCCTAAAATGCAATGTAAGGGTCGGCTGATCGGATGTATGCTGTCGCTGAACCGGTCCTCCAAAAGGGTTGATGGACCGGTAATTGTTGTATTTTGGATAAAGTATTGTCGGTTTTTCCAAGTAGTGGGATGTCCATTACAACTTGTAGTGTTCTTTTTTTACCGATAACCATGACTGTTTTTACTTAAGTTAGTTCTTTTAGGCTCACATGGGGGTTGGAGACTGAGAAGGAGACTTTAGGGACATGGTCCTGAACTTCACGGAATATAGGTGCAAGTTGTTCTGATCTTAGGAGTTACGGATGTAGTTCACCTCTGCTAGCTAAATGTATGACTGGCAGAACTTGTGTTGCAGCTTGAAGATACTCGTCCGAACTCATGTCAATAACATGAAGTTCTCGTTTAATGTTGTCCTGAATTTGGTCAGCTGCTGCTAATTTGAGATTCCAAATTATATTCTCCGAGTAGCCGGGTACATTGAAAGACTAATGTGGTTCGACAATCCTTGGGAAGGATGTGAATTCCTATATAATAGTGGGTGAAAGCATGCTGCAAATTTGTTACATGTAGACAAGTGTTAATTCTCCAGTTACCAACTCGTCTTCGCAGGAGGTATTACGTCCGTAGAGCATCCCAGTACCAGATTGGAACTGTAGGTTCTGGAACAAATCTTCTGCCGTAGTAAATGTGATCCAGACGATATAGTTCGTTTTTAATATGGCCTGTTGTTTGTGTGCGTACATTTATTTCCGACGCTGTATCAGGGGCGAAGACAGATAATCTGGACACAAATGACATGATTCCTTAGGGTCTCATACAGCATTATTTTAATTGATAACTATTAGCAGTAGATGATTAAGAGCTTATCCGCGTGCGTAATGAATCTTGTACCATCGTCGACTTCTAGAATTGCATTGTGGTGTTCAGTAAAGCCTACGATCGTAGAAGTTCCGGTCGCACGTTTATCGAATATATCCTTCCGCATATCTTTGAAGATAGTAACTTTGTCAGAAACTTTTGCGATTAGTGATCTAGCCATTTCATCATAGCGTACCTTCGACCTTTCCTTAGCTTTTATCATGTTTTTAGCCGCAGTTCTTTTATTTCGTTCTCTCTAATTGTCAAGTCGCGCAGTTAGGATCCGTCGATCTCTAATCTTTCCACTGATGGAAAGTTACTGGACAAGTGCGCAATTTTTTCGTATTAGTTCAAAGGGGGTGAGGTTTGTAGATTCGAGTACCGACGTATTACACGCGAACGTTGCGAATGTCAGTAACCTACTCCAGTCATCGTAATCTTTCGCGTAATGTTTGATCTAATCGGTAAGTACGATATGATTACGTTTCAGAGAACCGTTCATTTGTGGGCGATACCCAGGCGTAGTAATCCCATCGACCCGAATATTTTTCTAAACTTACACATTAGTCTGATTACGAAGCTTCATTCATGATTCTTGAGAATGCAATGAGGGGCCCTGTATTGTGCAAACAACTGCGTGGCAACCGCGTGTGCGATTGTATTTGTTTTAATGTCAGGCACAGATAAGGTTATGTAAACTGTCCTGAAATCATCTTGCATGGTGAGTATGCGCCTGTTACCGTTGGGAGGGGTAGTGAGTTTACCAACAGTTACGAGTCTGATATACTCGTTAATGCCATTGTGGATACCCGGCCACTCGTATCGTTTCCGTATTCTTCTGAACTTCTTGGTAACTCCCTTGTGTCCTCGATGTAGGCTATTATGGAATTCAGCAATGATTGCAGTGCTTAGTGCTTCGGGTGAGACTTTCAGCCTGTCGTGACATAGGGTAATGGTAAACTTAGCACCCCGGAATATGTCGGCTAGCAATTCGGACATTCTATTCTGAGGTAAAGTTCCCAGCAAATCTCCTGAATTGGCCATTCGATATGTTCTTTGATTGTCTCGGTCCAGTGCTCTCTTGAGACACTTTAGTTCTGAAATCACATCTTTCCAATCAATTTTGTCAAAGTGATTTCACGAAAGTGACGTTCTTCAGCCAGTATGTATGAATCTCCTCGTCCTGAAACGATCTACTGATCACTTTCTGGAAGGTGTGATCCTCCGGATAGATTCAGATGCGGCGAAACATTTTCCTGATATCTGGCTTAAAAACAACTGCGTATCTCCGCCATTGGAGAAACAAGTTAACTCATTCTGTGTGAAGTTTCGGCACCAGATAGAGTAGATCATTCAAAGACAGTCCAATTTGTTCGTTGGTAAGCATTTTTCTGAGTTGCGCATTTTTTTCGATGACATGCGCATAGGCCTGATGCAGTTCTGGGTCCCTTAGTAAACGCTCTCCATCTAAAAAAGAACGTGTTAAACGCCTATTCATGCATTGCCCAATTCCATTGAGCAATCTTTAAATGGAAGGCGCCCAACATAGCCACCTTCACTTGTTCGTTGGTACGTTGAGACAAACAGCTTCTTACACGATAAGAGATTATGGTTTACCGTACTTTGTAAATTCACGATTCAAACTTGACTGGAATCTGACTCATCTGACATGAGTTCCGATAATATCTAACCGATACTGTCTAACCGATACTGTCTAACTGATAATATCTATTTCGTAATAAAAGAAGCCTGAGCGCTTGGTCTTGCAGAACTATGGTATGCTGGCGCCCTTCATCAGGTCCTTGGGTATTTACAAGAGCCGTGGCCAGGAACACCGCTTCGTTTAGTCCTATGGTTGTTTTTGACAAGTGAGATGTGATTGCAGTTTTAAAGTTACTAGCAGGATTAGAGTTTCGAGTGGGAGTGGATTTTTGGAGTAAGAGTGGGAGCAGAATATTGAGTGGGAGGCCAAGGAAGCGCTAGAGAGTTGCTAATGGATCTAGACTCAGAGTTGGATTCGTGAGAGGGGAAGTGCAGCATAGTATGATGGAAACGATGACATATTTAGCATCGATTACTAGAACCACAGGATTTTATGTAATGTTTACCTAGACAGTTTAAACATAATTTATTTTGTCTCACTATATCTCGCCGCTCGTTGAAAGTCTTCTGACGAAAATTATTACAGGCCGTGGCCATGTGCTGACGGGAGACCATTCAACAAAGAATGGAGCTCTAATAAACTATCTTTTGACATTATATGTAAATGAAATAGTTTTCCAAAGTAACCGTTTATAAGGATTTTATTATTATCGTATATAGACACTAATGTCTCCCATACTATCTCAAAATTATCCGCTATTGTTGAGATGTTAGCGATCAGTTTCGCCGGCTCACCTGTCAAACTGATCTTCAGATAGTGCAATTTTTACATCTTAGGCAATTGTTAACTATCACCCACCATCGAAGTAAGTAGGTCTCTAAGAGTGGGCGACTCCTTGTAAAACCTCGAAAACTTCGGTAATTCTACACCCGGAAAATTTGGACGTTTGTTAAAATAGATTGTATCATAATTAACTGAAAAGCATTCACTTTTCTTGGATTTTGATTTAAAATGATCAGCATAATCATTTATATAAGACTTTGATGCTAAGTACCCCTCTTTCGCTTGAGAAAAAAGTGACAATTTAAAGTAACCGCTTTCCGAATATTCAATTTTTTTCGGTCTTATTGATCTCGCCACGAGTTGGATCGATTCTACTGTACACTGTACTGTGGGTACACCTAGCCGGTGTGACGTAGCATAGTGTGACGTGAACGGTGAATCACTTTCTTACTACTAGATCACCACTTGCTCACCACTTGCGCGTTATTTCAACCTGAGAATTACATTTTTGATAAAGAAGGATCCACTTTTAACTAATAAAATTAAATTTTCACCCAGAAAGAGAATGTTTTAACAAGATAGATGAATTTTCAAACAAAAAGTTGAAATTTCTGCCAAAAAAGTCAAAACTAATGCGTTTAAGGCCATTAAAATTGAATAAAATTGCAATCATTGTTTTCATTTTTTTATTGAGTAATAGCATACGCGCGTTTAGTGCGTTTCAATTTTTATACTTTCCGTTTTGGAAGAAAATGCCGCAGATTCAAGGAACTTTGATTTGGCATTACAGGTCCGAAATCTTTCAATTTTTGTTGTTAAAGTTCAGCCACAGTGGCTAAAAATAAATGTAGTACGTAAATTGACATATAAGCCAAAAGAAATAATAGAAATATATGAAATAGAAAATTGTTACAATTTAATTCACGAAAGATTAGCTGTACACGTAATAACCAGAAATGTTTATAAAAAAACGAAAAGCTGTATTAAATGTATGATTAACTGATTCTTCCCAACATAAATTAATCTCTTCCGTTTTATAAACAAAGTACAAGAATAAGCACGAGAAAATTCAATATCTCTCTGGTTAACCCCACTCACCCTGCCGATGAAAACGCACTGAAAAAGCTATGAAACGACATTGGTCAGTTCTCATTCAGTGCTTTTTCTTCAGCACTACCTATTTTCACAAATAAATCTAGTATGTGAGGTCTTAAGAAAAGGTGGTTTAGTAGTGTACTAGTAGTCTCGCGCGTGCCACGGCGCGAGCCTATTAATTTTGTTTTATGGCAAAGAATAAACAAAATGCTTTTTTTGTCTATGTGATTAATGCTTGATGAATGTTATAAAATATTAGTATAAAATAATTAGAAGACATCACAGGATGAGTTTCGTACCTTTTACTGTAATTAATTTCAATAGTGTTAATTTTCTGGTAGAGATGACTTACTTCAGACAAAAAAAATTGAGGGAACAGATGTTAGATCCTTTATTGAAGATTAAACTTTCAACGTTTCCAGAGTGTACCACTCTCCTCATCAGGAATAAAACTTCATTAAGGTCGATTCAAGTTATAAAATTTAAAAGAACATAAAAAAATTGGCATTTTGTTACAAATGAGGTTAGAAAATATAATTCAATTGTTTTGTTACCTGAGTGTCATTTTTGACGTTTCTTACAAAATTTTGTTGTACATTTTTCTGTTAGGATTAATTTTTCATAAAAATGGTAAAGATTGGTCAATTGTATAGCAGTAAAATCATTTTAAAATTAAGGAGCAGAAATTGCCTTCTGCTCCATTTTAACGTTTGGTTTTGAGAACCAGAAATAGATAAAGACAGTGTAGAAAGCATGAAATATCAGTAGTGTAACTATAATTTCGAAGTAAAAGGTTCAATAGGAAAAAATATGGAAGTTGAATATAATTAATAATTTTATCTAATTGATTATTTAAGTCTGAAAAAATTGGAAATTAAATTAAAGAATTTAAGATTATGTTGTATAAAGAACTATAATGTTTGAAATCAGTTACTACATTCAGGCATTTGTCACCTCCATTCTTAATAAAGAACATTTCAGCTACCAACCTTTTAAATTTATTAGGCTCATAGTGTAGAACTTGAAAATTTATCCTGTCTATTTCATTACCACTATGAACTCGATGTTTTGCTATCACTTTATAGTTTTTTGGACTCTGTCTAAAATTGTCATGATGTTCTTTAATCCTGGTATACAGTAATCTTTCTTTTTGACCTATATAATACTTTTCACATTCTAAGCATTTAATTTTATAAACTGAATTTGTCAAATTAAATGTGTCCAAAACATCTTTACCTAATTTTATGAAACAGTTGAATTTGGAATTAACTCTAAAAACTGTTTCAATATAAAAACCTTTCAGAATTCTTTTCATTTCAAACGATAAACTAATATGGAAAGGAATGGACACGAAAAATTTGGACTTAAAATAATTTATTTGTTGGGTTGTTTGGAGGTTTGCGCAGGTTCGGAGGACTGTGTTGATCGGGTTGGTAGTAGCAGGGTTGGGTAGCGACGCCGAAAGGCAAGAAAGGTACTAGACCGCGACGGTAGATAGAGGCAGGGAAGCATAGTAGGCGGGAGAGTTTGAATTTGATTCATAGCTAGCGGAGCAAGTATCTCCGCGGGAGAAACAGATTTAGAGCAGGAAGTGTTCAGTACGCCGAGAGGGGAGATCAAGGAAAGGAAGGCAAGGGGAAATATTAGATATCTGTGCGAGCGTGAAATATCAAAAAATGTTTAGATCGCCACCGGAAAAGCAGAGTTTGGTAGGGAAGAGTGATAATGATAAGGGGGCTGACGTAAGTGGAGATGAAAGTGAAGTTCCGATGAAAGAGGAAAGACTAAACGAAATTCGCGAAGCGATGATAGAGGTAATGGGGATTTATGAAGAAAAGCATGAGAAAAGAGGAGAGGAGTCTTTGGAGCAGTCTTTGGAACAAAAACTATAGAAGCAGGAAGAAGATAATAATAAAAAGATTGAGGAGATGCAAGGTAAGATAAAAAAAACTTGAAAGCTTGAACCGGGATTGTGGTGGGGGCGGGAGTGCAAATAAGGAGATGGAAAGTCTGAGAAAAATAGAACAAAAAAATAGAAAGGAAAGAGAGGGAAGGAAGAAAATTAAACATAGTGATAAAGGGTGTAAGATTAGAGGGGAAGGAGCTGAAGGAAGGGCGGACGAAGTACTAAAAAGGATTGATGCTAAGGTAGAGATAGAGGAAATGCGAAATGTAGGAAGGGAAGAGCGAAGAGGGGAGATAATGGTACTAGTGAAATTAAAGAAATGGGAACATAAGAGGGAGGTGATGACAGAGAAGAGTTTATTATATGGAAGCCTAGAGAGAATAGAGGATGATTTGACATGGGTAGAAAGGAAGATGCTGTATAAATTTAGGAAAATAGCGGAAGAAGAAAGAAAAAAGGGAAAGAGAACATGGGTTAAATATGGAAGAATACAGATAGACGGAGTATGGTGAGATTGGGATGAAGAAAGGTAACACATAGTAAGAAATGAGGTACAGGGAAACTAGGAGAGGAAGGGATGGAAGATAGGAAAATAAGAAATAGTAAAAAGGAGAAAATTATGAGAAGCGTAAGTAGGGAGGAATGGAAGATTTGTTACTGGAATGTAGCAGGATATGGGAGAAAAGATATGGAGTTTATGAGAAATTTGACACAAGGGGATGTAGTCATAATGATTGAGACGTGTCTAGATGAAAAGGGATGGGAAAAAGTAAGGAGAACTTTAGCAAGAGGTTACAAATGGCAAGTGCAGAATGCAACGAGAAAAAATAAAAAGGGTAGAGCAATGGGAACAATGGTGATGGAAGTAAGGAATAAATGTATAACAGGAAAAGATAAGAAAGACAGAAGTGAAAAAAAGAAGGAGTAATAGTAGAAGAGGCAATGATGTGAGAAGAGAAGTGGCAGAGGAGAAAGGGAATGGGGGAGAAGAGGGAGGAAGAAAATTCAAAGATAAGTTACTAAATGGGGAGGAAAAACAGTTGTTGAAGGGCTTGGAGAAGTTGGGATGGTATATCTTAAACGAAAATATATAAGCAGATGAGAAAGCAGAATATACACGCTCAGGAGCTGAAAGGGGAACGGCAATTGCTTATGTGCTGGTGAATGATGAGGTAAGAGAAAAGATTAAGAAACTAGAGGTAGGTGATAATATTGATTTGGATCATTTTCCCTTAATAGTGACATTAGAAGGACAAAAAACCAATAACGATAGGAATAAAAGGTTAGCAAATGTGAAAAGTGTAGGAAAAGGGGATTGATTAAGGGAAGGAAATGAAAAGTTTAGAGAGAAGGTCAGAAATATCAATGTAATGGGAAAGAATATGGGAAGAAAAATAAAGAGTATACTGAGTTGTGTTATCAAAAGAAAGAGGAAGAGAATAAAAGGTTTAAGCAAGAGGAACTAGAGGAATGGACATGGATAATGTGTAATAGAGTATGGAGAGGAGAGGAGAGGGGTGGCCAGAGTTATGAAAAGAAGGAGTAGTTATACCAATAGAAAAAAGAGGCAAAGGAGAGGAGTTTAAAGATTATAGGGGGTGACGCTGATGCCAACACTATATAAAGTATATGTAACTATTTTTTCGGAGAGATTGAAGATAGAAGTTAAAGAAAAAAAGATCGAGTCACCAAATCAGACAGGGTTTAGAAAAGGAATGGGGGTAATGGACAACATATATGTTCTGAACTACCTATTAAATAAGAGAATTAAAAGAGAAAAAGGGGCAATGATAGCAATGTTCGTGGACTTAAAGGCAGCGTTTGACTCATTAGACCGAGAAGAAATAGAAAAAGTTATGATAAAGAAGGGGATAAGAGAGGGATTAATAAAGAGAGTTTAAGAGGAAATAAAGTTAGAAGAAGTAAAAGAGTATAAATATTTGTGATATATCTTGCAAGCGAATGGAGATCATACAGCTCATATAAGAGAAAGGATAAGAAAGCAGCAGGGAAAATGAAACAGATATGGGGAATAGCCGGTATTAGGTTATGGGGCAGATATATGGGGATGGAAAGAAAGGAAAGATATTGAGAGTTTACAAGAAAGGTATATAAGGTGGACACTAGAGGCAAACTGGAGGACGACGGAATATATGGTAAGAGAAGAAGCGCAAAGGGATAAGTTAAGTATTAGAGCGGGAAAGAGGGCATGGAAATTTGAGACGAAGCTGAGGGATGGAAAGGGAGGGGAGTTGGCGAGAAAGTTTTTGATGGAGTTAGAAGAGAAGAGAGGCAGGGCGATCGAATTAACGAGATGGGAAGAAGAAAGGAGGGACTTCTTTAATTCTAGAGAAATAGAAGACGGGACTAGAGAAAACCATGAAGAATTGGAAAAAAGGGAGAGGAAAAGACTTTTAATATAAAGATAGGGGGTGATTGAAAAATCAAAATACAATAAATGGTATAAGATGATAAAAAAAGAAGGAGTGCCAAAGTATTTAGAAAAGGGATGGGGAGAGAGAAGGTGGACCAGAATAGTAAGATTTAGATTGGGTAGCGAGGTAAGGGAGGGGATGTACTGGGAAAAAGAAGAAAACAGAAAGTGTAGAATATGTGAATGTTAGGAAGAAACATGGGAGCATGTATGGGAAGGATGTAGGAGAGGAATGGAAGATGAAGGAAGCTGGCAAGAGAATATGGTTAAGATTCTAGGGGAGGAGGGATTAGGAGAATAATGCATGAAGGAGTTGGAGGGTGCTAGAGGAGCGAGTGAGAGAAAATGAAAGCCTGGATGTGAAAAAAGGGAAATGGATGTATAAAAATGTTAAAGAAAATGGAAGTCGCTTAGATAAAGAAGATAAAGATAAGATAAAGAAGAACAAAATATTTTTAATGAAATCAATATTAGTTTTGTGAAAAGACTCATGTGATAATTTATACATAGTGTCAACTAGATTTTTAATAGTAGCTATTTTATGTTGAATTGGATGATTAGAAAGAAAATTTATATATTTGCCTGAAAAACACCATGAGCCTAATAAATTTAAAAGATTGGTAGCTGAAATGTTCTTTATTAAGAATGGAGGTGATAAATCTCTGAATGTAGTAACTGATCTCAAGCATTATATTTCTTTATATAGCATAATCTTAGATTCTTTCATTTGATTTTCAATTTTTTCAGACTCCTATTCTTTACAATTTTTATGCAAAATTAATCCTAGCCGAAAAATTTACAACAAATTTTTTTAATAAACGTCAAAAATAACATCCAGGTAACAAAACATTCGAATTATATTTTCTAACCTCATTTGGAAGAAAACGTCAATTTTTTCCATGTCATTTACAATTCTTAATAATTATCTCATAAAATTTCAAAATATTTTTATTATAAAAAAATGTTTTCTTTCTTTTTAACAAACTAATTTATTGAGAATCGGATCCTGAGAGGACGGTTCTTTTGACAACTTAAATAGACATTAATGATGTTTTATTCCTGATGAGGAGAGTGTTATACTCTCGAAACGTTAAAAGTTTTACCTTTAATAAAGGATCTAACATCTATTTATACAAGATGTTAAGTTGTTGACCAGAGTGTAATAATATTCTTGTACCGCCTGCTGGACGGCATGTGATAAGTGTGTATTTTTTCAATGTCAACAATAATCTTAATCTTTATTTAAGCCCTTCCGGCAAACGGAGTCATTTCAGTAACCAACAAATTAAATTTAAAAACCTGGTGCAAAATTTCGTAGAAAGAAATATTTTATACTGATGAGGACTGTCAACGTACAGTCTAAACGTCTACCAAACATGTGATGAGAATCTCTCAGACATAATTTCAATAAATTGACCAGTAATTCACTGCCATTTAACTTCCATCTACAAGAATCTAACATTTATTGCTTCAACTTTTTTTTGTCTGAAGTAAGTCATCTCCACCAGAAAATGAACACTATCCAATGTATAAACAACTCAGACGAAAGAACACCAACATTATATCAACAACATCGACTTACAATATGTAATTATTTTTTTTATAATAGGCTGCTTCAAATAAATTTCGTCCTTTTTGGTAGAAAAAATGTAATTGAACTTTTTAATTCGAAATAATATATTTTTTATTAGAAAATTATTTTAAACCTGATATTGATGAATCACATTTATTATAATTTTGTAACTCACGTAAATGATAATCATATTCTTTACACAAGGCACATTACATTTGTAAGCCACAATTTTCAATTATCAATTGAGTAAAATTTTCAACATGCGTATCAAGCAATTTACACCTTCTCCCTCAGTAATTAATGTATTTCTTTTTTTCGCTAACAAAAGAATTTTTATTTGTTATCTTAACAACTATTCAAAAAAATATTTAACGAAATTTCAAAGTAAAATATGCATTTTTTGTTGATAATTTACAATTATTCTTACTTCTATAATTTCGTTAAGAAATGTATAAATTATCATTTGAAGATTTATAATTATCACAAAATATTTTAAATACGCCAATAAGAAATAAGACATGTTTTAAAAGAGTATTATACTTACTATTATTGTTACAACTATTTCTATTGCTATTGTATTTACAAATTATACCACTTCTACACGCGAATTATTATTAATGACCTTATAGGTAGAAAAACACATTTAATTAGCTTGTTGCCACTTAGTCAAAACTTCTCTGAAAATCTTGTATTGGTCAAGTCTCTTCAACATTAATTATTGCATGCAATGTCATACAAATTTTAGTTATAACTTTTTCATTATTCCGATTTACATAAAATAATGACACTACTTTGTAAGGAATAACATAATATATGAGTATTATAGAAGTTTCAATTATAGGAGTAGATAAATTCTTACAAAGTTGGATAAAAAAGTTCATTATTGAACACAAGTTTATTAATTACAGGTTATCTTCTACAAGGTTATTAGGTTTATTCATTTTAACCTTTAACAAAATTACATTAAAAAAACAATGCACGTACCTAAAAATTTGGCATAATTTTTAAAGACCAATCAAATACACTTTTCTTCTGCCGTAGACTTTTCACATTAAAATTGATTTAAAAATATATATATTTTGTTTATTAAACATAAAATATATTAAAAGTAAACTAATAATTATTATATTTAAGACGACATTGCAATAAATGAAATTGTTTATTGAACGGAAATATTATATTTTCTTCACAAATATTGAAATATCAATTTAAATGTACTGTGATAATACGTTAAAAAAAGAAATACTTAAGAAGCTCTCATATTGGGCGAAGGTGTTAGGAAAAATGTGGTTATTTGATGAAAATTCGTCTTTCTAGTTGAAAAATTAATAATTTTATTTAAAAGTTCATCTTCTTGGTTCAAAATTGGACTATTTTGTTGAAAAATGTTTTTAAAGTGCATCTCTTTCGGTAGCATTTTCATTCCTTCAAATATCAACTATTTCATTTTATGCCGAAAATACGAATTTCAACGATAAAAATTCAACTAATTTGATGAAAATTTATATATTTGTTTAAAAATTGCGCTCTGGTTCAAAATTGGAACATCTTGTTGAAAATTCTTTTCTTTTTGTTTTAAAATGTCCACTACTACATTTTCAATGAGAATTCATTTTTTTGATGCAACTGCTTTTGGTCCAAGATTAATCTTTCTTGTTTGGAAATTTGACCATTCGGTTTAAAATTCATATTTGTTGGTTAAAAATCTAACTATTTAGTTGAAAAATAAACTATTTGTTTGTCTATGCAACTCTTTCATTAAAAATACCAATTTTCCATAAAACTGTTTACACTGAAAATCAATAAGTTCCATTTTCCGTTAACAAAATTAACGAATTTTCAACGAAATAGTTACATTTTCATCCAAACACATTAACTTTTAACAAAATGGTTAAATTTTTAACCAAGTAGATAAAGTTTCAATAAAAAAGGTAAAACCTGGACAAAAAATGTAATATTTTATGTTTCATCTAAAAACTATTATTTTAAAATAATAACAACTGAAATGAACCAAAAAATGCATTTTCAAGAAAATCTCGTAATTTGCAACGACTTAGATAAAATTTTAACTCAAATAATGATCCTTTCACAAACAAACAAAATAAACAAATTTAAAAAGGTTGTTTAACCTTAAACCAATTAGCGAAATATTAAATCATAATGAAGTCCTCAACGAACGAGCTTTAACAAAATAGACCTTTGATTTGCAAAAGTTTCGTGCTCAAATATTTAGTCTAGCTAATTTCTCAACGAACATCGGGGTACAGCCCTATATTTTGTACGTGTTGCTGGAGGTACTTGTATTTGTTTTTTTTTTAATGCAAAGTGAGTATTTGGAGAAATTGAGGGGAGATATGAAGAGCTCATACAGCACGAAAACTGAGGGAAAAAACGAAAATTTTGATCTGTATCCTCTGAAATTTAAAGATCTCATTGAAAATGTGATTGCAGTGCTGTTGATCACTATATCGAATTTATTTGTCAGTATTTATTCGATCCCACAGTTCTTAAACCATACATTATTTAAAATCTTATAAAGGACTGAAAGCTTACAAATATCTTTTTGCCGTTTTTTGATGAAGATGAAGTGCACGGAGTTTAATGGTACTTTTCTGCTACTGAGTAAAGTTAGTATAATATTGGTCTAGTTTTAGTTATGAGCTAATGTTTCAGTTATTATTTGCTATTAATATAAACATTAGCATTAGGGGCAAAAATTAATGCAATCCTGATTATATCGCCTGATATCACACGGAATGTGTTTCTAACCTCAAAATCTCAAAAAGTGAACAACGCATTTTACATCAGCAATGGAATTTGATAAAAAAAAATATAAAACAATTCCATTCTTTAAAGGATTATTAATCAATTTGAATGTTCATAATTAATAGCAAAAATTGACTCAAACATTAACTTATAATTAAAAATATACTAATGTCCGCACGAGGTGGCGAGGTGGGTGAGGAAGTGGAAGGCTGGTAGAGGAGAAGCGCCGACTCGTAAGATCGACTTCGAATTTCGATTCGATTATTATTCCCAACGGTTTTCCAAAGTTCGCGTACGTATTTAAAATTCAAGTACAGACGCGCATCGTAGCCAATTAACGTCACTAAAATCCAAGCAAACTTCACGAAAACACGTGTAGCGTTCCATTACTGTCTAACACACTGATGCCTCTTGTCACACACGTGTATCTATCAAAGAAGGAATAATCGTGACTATTTTCCACTGCTGTTTAACCCACTGTCGTCTCGTGTCACGGATATAGCAATAAAAAACGAATATCGTGACAATCGAACTCGATAATATCGTTTAGAGATTTTATGTTAAGGATACTATAGCGTTAATGAAAATCGGTGTGCCTATGCCAATGCCGCTAGGCTACCAAGTAGACCAGCCAAAAGGGATTAAAATCAAACTTTAAAGTTTGTAAAATTTGTAAATTATCTACGAGAAGGTTAGAAATGTAGAATTTACGGGTTTCGATTATTTCAGATAACTAACTTTTTCGTCTGGATGTTTAAAATTGAAATGAATATAACATATCTCGTAAATGGAATGAGATACGTCTAAACGGACGAAATTTTTCAATTCAACTTTAAAGTATTATATTAGTATATAAGTTATAATTAGAAATATGTATAATGATAAAATTCATAAATTAAACAAATGTGTTAATAATTTAAAGAAATTTTTAAAAAGGAAGGCGGTTTGTTTGCGGCCAGATACTGTTAATAACTATGCCTACCAAGTACGTGACGAATACAAAAGGAACATTATATGCCCGTCGCATCACTTTTCAGAGCCGTTTGGTGCTGAAAATCAGCACATCAGCCACTGAAACGGCACTGACGGCTCAGTGCCGTTTGCCATTGCTTTTTCAGTGCTTTTCATCGGCAGAGCATTATCAAATATGTACATGTATTTCATTATAAATGGTATCAATACAAAAATTAATTACCGGCGCAGCGTTCTCACCGTCAGCTGTTTACTATAGAAACAAATAATATGCGTATGACACGTGTCTGCAGCTTGCAATGTTGCTACTCTCTAAAATTCCGTGTCATATCCCAAAACATGATGCTTTACATTTTTGCTGACTTCCTCCAAACTTGAAATATTAAAAAGTTTTTGAAGTCCGCGTTGCTGATGACCATCCGTCTACGTCTCAGTCTTTCACTTAGGTATCGCACACAAAAACATGTTTTATATGCACTGCAAGTTCTCATAATTTTATTCAATTACAATCCCGTTGTACCGCTATCCGCACTAACTACAAGATGGTATTAACGTAGAAATAAACACATTGGATCAAGCAATAAACAGTAAACACCGTGCACGCTGCACACGTTTTCACTCGATTTGGATGTTAGGCTTCCGAGGAAGTATTTTTCCTGGCAAAATGTGTTTTTTATTTTCGCCATTGCGCGCAATCAAGATGCGCAATGGTATGCGCAAGTGACTTTAGTTAATCTTTTTCAAATCGAAATATTATATCCTAAATATTATAAATAACTATTAATAATATAAATATATGAATCTTTTCGCAGTTTCCGTAAATACAAAAATTTCAAAGTACAAATTTTGTTTCAATACACAAGCATGCTTACCCCGTTGCGAATAGTTCAAATGCTTGTCCCGATTGAAAATTATTAAGAACGATACACAATTTTCAGCCTGATTAACCTTCTGTAACATTATTTAACATGATGTAACTTTACTGTTATAAAATTGAAATAAAATTGATACTTACCACAAAACTCCAGGTCTTATGTAACTTTTAACGAGAAATCCAGTGATTACCTTCGATTTGACCTTGTCATTATCCTTCTTTTCTAACCACTTGTTATACGCGATTTTCTTGCAAGCTTTTCTTATTGATTTATCAATTTTTTTGCCCAAAAAAGGAAATTTTCCGTTTTGTTCTATTTCCATTGTGAACTGGATATTATGATGTAATTGATTGATAGAATCGAAAAACTTATTTAGTTCATCTCGTCCATGTCGCCAGATGACAAAAGTGTCATCAACGTAACGGAACTATTACAGGTGAGATAGGGGATCCCATTGCTGCCCTTGAGGTTTGTTCGTAGAATTGATTATTGAACA
>NC_046660.1:146767609-146772343 GCF_010883055.1 Belonocnema kinseyi
TGTGTATGTATCGTTAGTTAGAAGGTCCATGATTTTGTTGTTATAGTCTTCTTTATTCATTATTACTGTTGTGTTGCCTTTGTCTGTGGGTAATATTATAATATCTTTATTTCGATTGAGTTCTTTAATGGTGGTCTTTTCCTGTTTTGTTAAGCTTGAGGATAGAACTTGAGCTTGGCGTAAAGTGTTGGCCGCCCTACGTCATATGTCATTTGCTTTTTCGGGTGGAAGGGTATAAATTGTGGATTCTAAATTGCTGATTATTTCTTCTTTTGGGATTCTCGATGGAGCTACTGCAAAATTATGTCCTTTAGATAAGGCTGAAATCATTTCGTTGTTGAGAGGATGGTCAGAGATGTTTTTACTGTATTTGTTAGTTGAGTTTGCTTTACTGGAATTAATTTGTCAAATTTTGTTTTTTGTTTTTGGGTGGAAAGCTCTTTAATCCGTTGGGATTGGTCAAACGATATGCGGTTCCATGTTGTATCTTTTTAATAAAGTCAAATGAGTTTTGGATTTTACTTCTATTTGACCTCTAAAGGTCACGTCGGCCTTGGAACTCAAGGCATATTTTAACGTGAAATTTTACGCTCTTTTGATTGCCTATATCAAAAGTATGGGTTCCCATTTTTTAAAAAATTTGACCGTGAAATGACTTAGAAGGTGAGGTAAAAGGTCATATCCAAGGTCACCAATGGATTCCTCGTTGAAAGTTACATAAGACCTAAACTAAACAATTTTTTTATGACCAACCCTCTGAGTTTTTCAGGGGTTCCCATACTTTTTCCTCACCCTGTATAAGTTCCATTAATTTCTATCAGGTTCGCATGTTCAGATCGTATATTCGCGATTTTCGTATGAAATCCTATTTTTATGTACACAATAGGAAATGCACTAAGAAAAGAGTACTTTCTGTCACTAGTGCGGTTGCAGTATCACTCCTGTATTTAAAAAATCGTTTAGAAGTAAGCTTGAAGTAAGTGGAAAACTCTCACTACAACAGTCGGATTGAAATTAGAATAGAGTCACTTAATTTATTTCAGTAATTATTGATACGAAGCATCAAATAACCTAGTACAATGTTTTATTGAGCATTGATTTGAATAGAATAAAGTTACTAAATTTAATTTAGTAATCATTATTTTTTTTAGGAACTCTTTACATTCATCGAAGAAGTCAGATGCTATGTGAAAAATATATTAAACATTGTAGTGTGCAGACATATTATTTAAAATTTCGAAATAGTTTTCTTCGACAACGTTACGGAGAAATTAGGGAATCGAACAGTATGGTTTACTCTTTAAACGAAGACATGTATGCAGGATTTCAAAGAAAACTTAACGATATTCAACAAAGAACGACGGCAAAAAATTTTGCTTTTGACGGAGTTCACCATATTTTTGATCAACATACAGCAGCAATATCGATGATTAAGTTTGCCAACAACGATAGATCAAAAATTTGCTGCGCTTCTTTCGATGGCCATATTTCTATTTGCGAGGTGACTAGTACGCCTCCAAGAGTTGTGTGCATTATACTAGGGCATAAGAAAGGTGTAACTGCCATTGATTGGAGTATCAGCAATGACTTGATAGTTTCATCATCTTTGGACTCCACTCTTCGTCTTTGGCAGCTACATTCAGATTTAAAACTGGAATGTTTACGAGTTGTAGGGGATCCAATGTCAGCAGAAGTTCTTTCTTGTGCATTTGTACCGGCTAACAATAATTTGGTTATTACCGGCAATGCTCAAGGATACTTACAGATTGTAAATATTTCAACGGGTAAATACACACGAGATGGTACTTGTCAGATGGGTGGAAAGGTGAGATCTACTTTCACATTTAGACACTTAATAATTATACACATTGTGAAAATCTTCGATGATCCACATTTTTTGCATCAAATAGACAAGTGATGTTTCAAATATAATAATCAATACTAATTTTTCTTTTCCTTACTTTAAGTAAAAAATTATGGAAAATAAAAAAAAAAAACTTTTTTCTAGATCTTATCAATCGCATGTGAAGAAAGTGGAGGCACCCTTGTTTGGGCTGGAAATGATCGAGGAGTTGTCTTCTCGTTTCGTTTTATACCTAGATCCCATAGATTGTCGAGACTTCGAAGAATTGAGGGCCTCGGTGGACAAGTGACTAGTATTTCATGGCGCACGTGGCTTTCAAAAGAATTTCCATGGCCCACCCTGTTGATAAGCAGTGCTTGTAATGCTGTGACACTGTACCGTGTAGTTGATGATAAAGGTTCATTAGTACGTTGGAAAAAATATCCCGTCAAGCATAGGTAAAATAAACAGTCTTTAAAATGTAACTTTCAAAATATTTTGTTCTACTCAAAAAAAACCTGCCCGCTCTGCGGGAAAGTTCTCATTGCGCGCTGGGCGCGCAACTGTTGGTTCTCGTGCTTCGCGCTCGATGACGTATTTACATCGCGCTAAGCGATCGGTCTTTATATTTTCGCACATTCTTGCGAAAACCTTTTACAATTAAGACTCAAAACATCCACCACTGTAATTTTGTGATTGTGAATTCTCTTTTGTTAAAAGAGTTTAGCTCGAGAGTTTGAGATAACCTACGGTATCTCGTGTTTCGCAATCGATTTTGCCTAAAATGTCAACTTTTCTATATTGTACACATCACGTTTATATCAAGTAGGATACATTTTTTATGTAACGCTGCCTGGGACTGCTTATTCAAAAATTGCAAAATAAAGAGCAAATTGTATTTATCCTAATTATTTTTATATTTGTTTCTTATTTTGCTTCCAATTGAATTCTAAGATGCGCTAAAACATGTATCATTTCAATAAATTTATATCATTTCAATTCATAATATGCATAAAAATAAAATCATGCTAATTATTATTTCCTTGTTTTTATAATTTTTTTTATTTTCAATCTTGTTTTTACGATTAAATAAAAACTACTGCGCATCTGTATAGAGTCTAATACAGTAATATATATAGGGTCCTGTATAGATTCTCATGTCCTTTTTCGTCTTTTCTGTGCTTTTTCAAGACATTTAATTTAATGCTTACAATTGAAAGAAAATCTACTCATCCTGTCTAAAAATGATCTTTTCAGGCGAACATTTTTTGTCTTTTAATTTTAGTTTGTACCTTGCATTGTTTTTTCAACAAAATTTAGTATTTTTATTTTGAATGTTATTTTTTACGTCTAAAGCAAAGACTACGTGTCTATAAAAAATTATAGCTCTTTTTTGGATGAACAAGTTTCGTCTCTTTTTTTCGTAGCTTGTGTCGCTAGTTCAAAAAATTTATATTTTTTATTTTTAATGTTGTTTTTTACGACTAAAAACAAAATCTACGCTTTCCATCTAAAAGCGATTCATCATAAATTTGTAGTTTTTTACAGGGCGCGCAATTTTAGTTTATTCATTTTTTTCGTATCTTGCATAGTTTGCCCAAAAAATGAAATTTTTGGATATTTCATTATTTTTGCTACGATCACATTTGAAATGTTCACCTTTTAGACCAAATTGAAAAAGTTGTTCTCATAATATTGTAGGGCTTTCAAAAAGAAACGTTTTTCTTCTACTGACTTTTTTATATTGTGGGTTGTTTGGCTAAGAATGTTCATTTTAGTTTGTTTTTTTGGATTTTGAAAATGCTCTAACTCTGATAATTTTCTTTTTACAGAATGAAGACATAGGGATGCATTGTTTGAGTCTTTGAGTATTATGAATAACCGTACATAGAATTTTGAAATCCTGAACAAACGTGGTTTCCAAATTTTTTCGAATAGGATCAAATTTTGAATTTTAAACTTTTCGACCAAATTAAAAAAGTTGTTCTCATAATATTGTAGTGCTTTCAAAAATCAACGTTTTTCTTCTCTTGACTTTTTTCATATCATGCGTTCGATTTCTTCTCTGTGTTTTCTTGTAAAGATGTTGTGTTTTTGCACTGACTGTTGTTTCATCAAATGAAATGTTATGTCTTGTTTCGATATGATGTTCAGCTCGTGCTGATTGCGTGAAATGTTTTAGCCTTACTATACTCTCATGTTCCTTAATACGTTGGCTCATCGCTCTCCGTGTTTCTCCAATATAGCTTTTTCCACAAGAACAAGGGATTTTTATATACTCCTGGATCATTGAGAGGTGCCTTTTTGTCTTTAGGGTTATTTAGCAGTGGTCCTATCTTCGCAGGTGGTTTAAATATGTTTTGGATGTTGTGTTTGTTGGGAATTCTTCCTATTTGTTCTGTGCCACCTTGGATGTAGGGTAGGGTGGTGGTCGTTTCTCTCTCTTTCTTTCTTAGGTTGTGTGGACTTGTTTTTTAGTGTATTTTCTTATCGCTTGATCAATTTTTTTGTGTAATCGTTCAGTATTGGGGTTTTTTAACGTTTTGCAAGGAGCTGATGAACGATTGTTTTTGAGATGGGTGATGGTGGGAGGAGGCATGTAGGTATCTGTTTGTATGCGTGGGCTTTCTGTAAACCTCATGTCCTAATGTGTTATCAGATATTTTGTAAACTAATACGCCCAAAAAAGGAAATTTTCCGTTTTGTTCTATTTCCATTGTGAACTGGATATTATGATGCAATTGATTGATAGAATCGAAAAACTTATTTAGTTCATCTCGTCCATGTCACCAGATGACAAAAGTGTCATCAACGTAACGGAACTATTACAGGTGAGATAGGGGATCCCATTGCTGCCCTTGAGGTTTGTTCGTAGAATTGATTATTGAACA